>NC_134706.1:132660746-132960746 GCF_043290135.1 Rhipicephalus microplus | reverse complement strand
CACTTTCATGTTATAGTGATCTTTATGAGTGAAGGATCGGTCATGCTTTCTTTATATTTGAGGATAGGCTCTTTTTTGTAAAGATTTATTTTCCCTGAGTTGTATGATTTTTCACTGCTGTTTAATAGTGTCTGCGCATGCACGTACCTTACGAGGTGGAGTATGTCGGGAACGACGTCATAACTGTATCCCGTCAATCCATCGGTATCGTAGAAGCTTCGTGGACGTGCGAGCTTTTGCTTTAGTTTTGCTCTTGCTTCATGCACATTTGTGCGCTGTCTATGTAAGACACTTGTGATGGTTACCAGGAGAATGTTACTCAACGCAAGTAACCACATTATTGTCCTGCAAAAAAGCAAGTTGCAGAATTTATAACAATGCCACAGAGATACCACTGAAATTGGCCGAGCAGCATGACGTTTTTAAAACCATAGCACATCAGCGGCAGCGAGTAAAAGAAAGCGTCAAATCAAGTGCTCGAAAGCATATTTGAGCTGACCATGGAAGCTGAAGATGACTAGCCGCTATTTCTTCGCTTCGTTTTCAATGGGGCACGACACCGTTGAAGGGATGGGACGCTTACCGCTGCTGTATTTTCAGGTTTCGTTCCTCAGCGCTTGGTCGACGTGGCTTCTCGTACGGTGGCCGTGCAGTCTTGGCCATGAAGTTCCGCTCCCGCTTCTAAGCGTGCAGCGATGGTCCGAGCTGGTTCCTTCGGCTACCAGCGGCCCGCGACACGGTTCTGTCGTGAACGCCATCGCAGAATATGACTTCGGATACAGCGGCCTGCCAGACAACACCTCGGTTACGTTCCTCGGTGACCTGCCTTCGAGGGTTCTCGAACATTGGCCGCGCTGCCTTGATCAGGCAGTTTCGTTTCCGATAGTGCAAAGTTGGCCACGTTTGGTTCCCTCGGTTACTGGCAGCTGGCAACATGGTTCATTCCCAGATGCCCTCGCAAGCCATGACGTAGGATATATAAGCCAGCCATGCTCCAGTTTGGTTGGGCCCGACACCGTTGAAGGGATGGGACGCTTACCGCTGCTGTATTTTCAGGTTGGTTACTTCAAAGATACTTCCTGTTTAAAAAGTAGCAATTACTGCCTTGTTGCGGTGTCGTGCCCTCATGACTTGCGTGATGAGATGTTCCGTACATTGCTGTTTCTTTCATGTCTGCGCCGGAAGTTTTCATCGTTGTTGTTGTTGCTTTCAGGTGACATTGAATCTAATCCCGGCCCTGGCGTCGAGGAAACACTCGCAATTGTTCTTGGTACAGTGCGTAGGCTGGAAGCGGGTCAGAATACAATAATTGGTAAAATTAAGGGGCCAGAAGAAAAACAGGATGCTACTGATAAAGAAATCAAAAGCTTGACCATGAGAGTGGTCACTCTGGAAGCAAAGCTGGTTTCTAATGCCCCTCCGTCATCCAACTTTGCTGATGGTGCTATTGGTTCTATTTCTGATCAGCTTCAAGCAGTAGTATCAAGGTGTGAGGAAGCAGAAAATAGAATGCGACGGTGCAACTTGTTTTTTGGAATTCCCGATGAGCACAAAGAGAGCTGGGAAACTTCTGAAAAGAAAATTATCGCCGTATGCTCAGATAAGTTAGCGATCACCACTACTAGTTCTCAATATGAACGTGTGCACCGGCTGGGCAAATTTGCTTCAAACAAATGTAGGCCGATAATTGCTAAGCTTATGTTTTTTAAGGACAAACAAGCAATCCTCGCCGGTGCACATCGGCTGAAAAATACTGGCTTCTCTATTAGAGAAGATTTTTTGCAAGCAACACGGCAAGCGCGCAGGAAACTGCTTCAGTTTGCTAGGGAACGGAATTGTCCTTTCAAACTAAATGTCGACAAACTTCGTATCGATAATACTACATATATCTATGACACTTGTTCTGATACCGTAGTAACCGCTAGATAGCTAGTTGCCGATGTACGTAGTGGTAATGCTCAGCAGCCGTCTACTTCATGTTCTCCTTCACTTTCAGTATCATTTACTAATATTCGCAGTTTGTTACCGAAACGTGTCTTGCTTGATTCATATCTTGAGGACAGTAAATCAGATATTCTATTGCTAACCGAGACTTGGCTTCACGCTGACGTATGCGACACTGAGCTTTTTCATGCTTCAAATCAGTACTCCATTTATCGCCATGACCGGGCACATAGAAGGGGTGGTGGCGTGCTGTTAGCCATCAAACGAACTATATCTTCCTTCCTTGTCGATACTGACACTCCCCTCGATATAGTCTGGGTCGCCTGTCCTACCTTAGCTGGAAAATTATTGATGGGCGTATGCTATCGCCCTCCGTCCTCTGACTGCCTTTTCGTGTCTGAGCTTCACGGAAGTATTTCCAGGGCTCTTGACCTGTTTCCCACCAGAAAAATTTACTTATTCGGTGATTTTAATTTTCCTGATATTGATTGGTCTCACACGTCTTCTTAAACAGTACGTCAAGTGAATTCATCGAACTATGCCTTGACATTAATTTCACCCAGCTTGTCTCAGAGCCCACTCGCGATACTAATATTTTAGATCTTATTCTGACAACAGAGCCACATACCATAGGTAGAATTGTGCAATTAAAGGGTTTTAGCGATCACAACCTTCTACAGTTTTCAATTAATATTCCACCAAAGTTTCTGGGTGTTCAGCGCAAGGTAATCAGGGATTACAGCAAGGCAAATTACGATCTAATGAACTCTGAACTTGATGTCTTCCTACACAATACATTTCTTCCCTCATTCACCAATAGGTCTGTTCAGGATAACTGGAATTCCTTTAGAAACATTATAGCGCTCCTCATAGATAAATATGTTCCACTAATAACAATCTCTAACGACAAATCCAACCCTTGGTTTAATATCTCGCTTAGATCGCTCAGAAATAAAAAGAAAAGGTTATATGCTTCAGCTAAAAGGTTATCATCTTCTAAGTCATGGTCTATGTATAAAAACTGTTTAAAATCTTATTGTCTTGCGGTTAGCGAAGCGAAAAAGAAATATTTTTCCGACGACCTGTCTTCACTTTTACTGACTAACCCTAAAAAGTTTTGGCGTGCCATTTCGCCTGACCGTGGCAGTGACATTGTTACATTACATAACGCCGATAATACTCCTGTCTCTGCATCTGAGTGTGCTTCAACCTTCAATTCGTTTTTTTGCACGGTTTTTACCAATGAAGACTTTTCTTCGGTTCCCTGTGTCTCCGATCGTGAGTACTGCTTCATGTCTCCTATCATTGTTACTGTTGAAGGCATATCCAAACTTATACACGGTCTAAAGCTGTCTACATCGTGTGGTGTTGACAATATTAATTCCAAGGTACTTAAAAACACATCCGCTTCCTCCAGTCAAATTTTATGCCACATTTTTCAACAGTCTTTATCTTCTAGTCAACTTCCCACTGACTGGAAGATAGCAAAGGTTATTCCGATATTCAAGGATGGTAACAAACACACACCCGGTAACTACCGCCCCATTTCGCTAACATGCATCTGTTGCAAGCTGCTTGAACACATCATCACCTCTCATATATACAGCCATCTTGAGTCAAATAACTTCTTCTTTCTAAATCAGCATGGTTTTCGGAAAGCGTTATCTTGTGATACTCAGCTATTAGAATTTACGTCTGATTTACATAACGGCATGAATAGTAATAAAACTGTTGACTGCATCTTTTTAGACTATGCGAAAGCATTTGACAGAGTTGCCCATTGTCGCCTAATAGCTAAGCTGTCTGCACTTAAGCTCGACTCATCAACACTATCTTGGCTTAGAAATTTTTTGTCAAATCGACAGCAGTTTACATTTGTCAATAACTTCAGCTCGTCTACTTCATTTGTTTCATCAGGTGTGCCCCAGGGCAGTGTATTAGGCCCTCTTCTTTTTCAGATTAATATTAATGATTTGCCTTGTAACATTTCTTCCTCAATTCGTCTTTTCGCGGATGACTGCGTAGTGTACAGAACTATTAACTCTGAAGAAGACCACGTACATTTACAAAAGGACCTCGACTTAATAAATCAGTGGTGTGACCGTTGACAAATGACGCTTAACACATCTAAGTGCTGCGTACTTTCTTTCACCCGTAAGAAATCGGTTTTTAACTTTTCTTACTCTATCTGTTCAGCTGTAATTCCCCGTTCATCTACATACAAATACCTTGGTGTCCATCTTTGTACTAATCTTGCCTGGTGTACTCACATCGACAAAATATGTGCGAAAGCAAACAGAACTCTGGGATTCTTGCGCCGGAATCTGCATCATTCCCCATCTACCATTCCGCAGCAGGCCTACCAAACGTTTGTACGTCCTCAGCTGGAATACGCTTCATCGATCTGGTCTCCGCATCAACAATACCTAATAGATAAATTGGAATCCATCCAAAATCGTGCAGCCCGCTTCATCACTTCAATGTATAACCGCCACTCCAGCATCACCCAAATCAAACGCGATATTGCCCTTACTAACTTGGATTCCCGCCGCTCTGTCACCCGTCTATGCCTCCTCCATAAGTACTACTACAACTCGTGGACCAGTCGTCTATCGCTTGACATTCCTTCGCGTACATCTAGTCGACTTCATAATCATCTCAGTTTCAGACGCATCTTCGGCAACACTCAGTCATTCAATAATTCTGCATTGCCACGCGCCATCGCAGTTTGGAATAGCCTTCCGGATGAAATTGTTTCTGTAAGAGATCCGGTCAAATTTCGTGAGCTACTGCAAATTTATATGTTCTCTTGATTTTGTATAACGATGCTTTATTTTTTTTCATTTTGTTTTTTTTTGCTGCATTTGCTTATAGTGTTTGTTCTTCTCCCTTCCATTGTGCAATTTTCTTTGTTTTCTTTGATATAATTTCTTTTTATGCTTTATGTTATTGTGATTTTTCTGTAACCCCCCCTACTCAATGCTCTTCTGGGGCCTGTAGGGTAACATGAATAAATAAATAAATAAATGAATAAATAAATAAACTTATAATAACGGAGCAAGAAACAAGCTTTTCATAGGTACAATTCGCTTTCGAAAACGAAGCCAGGCTGAAAGGTCGGCTACTTGTTGATACATTCTGGGCGAAAATCGTGCGCATGTGGACAGGACAAACACGCGGTAACGCAACAGAAGCGATCATTCTCAGCTAGTGATTTATTAGAATATACAGATCAGTAAAACTCAGACTATAAACATAACCATCAGGCGCAGAGGAGCTCGCGAGGGACAATACGATGCGGATAGCGAAAATTAAAGCGAAGGAAACAGCGCAGGTGCGACAAAATATCGTCAGACAAAGATATTAGTGCTTAGGTCTTCTTTTTGTTTTAAAGAAATCAAGGTCTGGCTGACGCATCCCTCACCTTTTTTCAAGGGGTCCTGCAACACTTTTTCAAGGAGATATGAAATGAATTTTTTAAAAGAGCGTATTGCCTCACAAATTCACCGCCACAAAAAGTTTTGCAATCGGTTTATTTTGAGCGCGGTTAAAAATGTTCGTCGCACGGTGAACTTGCAATTTGTTTTTGTCGTCCCGATGAAAGTGCGGAAAGCTAAGCAGGGGTTGATGGCATGGGCAAAGAATATACTTCACATGTGCTTGGTGACCTTGAGCACTTCGCTCTTTTTTTTTAGAATACGCGGTTTGTGATCACGCGCGCACTCTTGGAGAAGTCACGGTCTCCCACGGTGGTCCTTTTAATGGCCAAGCGCACCATGTTCCAATCAGACTATTGCTCACAAAACGGCTGAGACGCGTGATTTTTGAGCTATTTCCGTCATTTATTGAGATAAGCGAAAACAACTTTAGAAGCGAAGCAGCTCTTTGAGTAGCCTGTGTTATGCTGTCCGTGCGTGTCGCTGTGCCAGCGCGTCGCACCACGTTCTCCCTGCCACAGTTATTGGAACGATGCCAAGTTAGGTAGGCTGCGTGTTGGGGCAGCTATGGTAGCTTCGTGTTGAAGTCACTCTCTCCCCACCCACAGCAGCCGCCACTTGCTACCATTACAGCTAGGTGGTGTTGCTCCTGCACCCGCTCGCAACACACACCTGCCTCGCTTCACTCTTTCCACCACCCGCAATGCTTGACCATACGTCCAGTGGAAACATTCTTTTTGCTCGTTTATCTACAATAAAACTTGCACAAAACCGAAGCCGCCACCCATGTCTTTGTGTTTAAAAGAATCGTTTACTAGAGTAAAGCCGTTATTCCAGCACCCGCATTAACGCCCGTTTCAGTCGGGTCAACGCTGTGCGCACCATTGCTACTTCGCATCCCGTCATAGTATCCTTGGGAGATATGGTACATAATTTTTAGCTGACTTTGAAAATATATTGTCAATACAAAGCCACATGCTCTCATATATTGTCACGAATTCATGACGTGACGAAGGAAACAGACTCGATGTTCAAAACTGTTTATTTGGCCAAACTTGTGGTCCGTAAAAAAAGTCTGATTACAGCAACCCACTGGTACCGTTGGTGGCAAACAGAGTATCGGCCGTCGATGAACTGACAAGTGATAGTGCGTGTTGGCATTTATACAAGTGCCATCGAATATTCAAACACTATCGCTAGCGGCGAAGTGAATTCCCGAAAATATGTAGGGTCCCCATTACGCGGGTAATCGCATCGGATGCTTTTACGATTATCTCGATGGTTCTTTAGTGAATTGGCGTGGATGCGCGAGGCAGCACTTACACTTGTAATCCGCTGATAAGGAAACTTGAGGAAGGAGCGGGGTAATATAATTGGGCTCATGTGTTCAAAGGAGCCTCAACTTTTCATCAGTGGCGTTGTTTTAACACCATCAAAAAGTGTTGCAGTGCCCCTTTAAGCCAGAAGGCTTGCACGCATTCTCTTGTCGTCTGGCCACTGTGTCAGAAGAGCACAGTCGTATGACTGAACAGGAGCGTTCAGCCACACGTGCGGCAGTGCAAAGGTAGATTGGAATCCGTGAATGTCTTCAATTTTCCAGAGTGTTCTTTTAACCGGACTTAGAAGGAGCGCACCGTTTGCCCTTTTACTGCCATTAGGTATATTTGTGTGCTACCCCTATAGTGCGCAGGCATATTGTAGCGTCCCTGTGCTTTGCACCACTTTTACATAGGCCATACCTCTCTTTTTTATAATGTTTTCTTACCAATGGGCACGGTTGTTCTAATTTGTTTTTCGCTGAAAATTGTACCCGAACATCGCAATATGATGCTACATATTAGAGGCGGAGCTCCTTTCGGAGTAGGCTTGTCGGGTGTCGTAGTATTTGTAATAGCCAGCGCCATGGCAATGGAACTAAGGCACTCACACCACGAGTACTCGTCTTGCTCAGTAGATAGTGCTGTGGTGCTCGCTCCTCTTTGATGCGTGCTTTAGTGTGATGGATTTATGCACGGATGGATTGATGAACTCACAGATAGACAGACAGACGGTTGGATAGACGGGCCTGCCGACCGACTGACCAACCAACCGACCGACCGACCGACGGACGGACGGACGGACGGACGGGCAGACGGGCAGACGGACGGACGGGCAGACGGGCAGACGGACGGACGGGCAGACGGGCAGACGGGCAGACGGACGGGCAGACGGGCAGACGGACGGACAGGCAGACGGACAGGCAGACGGACAGGCAGACGGGCAGACGGGCAGACGGGCAGACGGACGGATGGACGCTTTGCCCCACTCATCATCATTCACTCCGTGGATAGGCGGTAAGTTTTTGTTCCATGCGCCATTCTGTGTTTCACGGCATAATGGGATATTTTGTGTTGCCGTCTTTTTTGCACATTTTTTCGTGTCACATTATTGAATAGCACCAAATGAATCCCCTTCACTAAGGTTTGATGCTTCAGCTCATACGACATTCAACCATTACACATTCCATAGCCTCATGATGGCAAAAAGTGGTGACAGCTTAAAAATGCATGTCATCACGATCGTGTCCTACCGCGAGAGAGTGGTCTGCCTAACGTAAAACAATGCACGCCCTGTCAATGTCCCTACTTAAAAACTCTAAAGCAGAAGTGATTATGTTCAAATTATTGTAGTAAATATGCATGACGCGGTTGCTAATGAGGTTTTAATTGAAGTACTCCCTTCCACCCCAGAGTCTAACTCAGTCACACGAGGTCAGTGTCGTGACAATTCGCCAAGCTTATCAGTATTCTAGCTTGTACGAATGAAGTTGTTCGACAATCTTTGTTCTTTTCTTTTAAGTGTGAAAATACTTTATAAGCGACCCCAAACCATCCACCGCCGTCGGCGGCGTCCGCAGTCTTCTCTCTATCTTTAAAAAAAAGAGGACTTGGCGG
Organism: Rhipicephalus microplus; assembly: GCF_043290135.1. Classification (NCBI taxonomy): domain Eukaryota; kingdom Metazoa; phylum Arthropoda; class Arachnida; order Ixodida; family Ixodidae; genus Rhipicephalus; species Rhipicephalus microplus. The sequence continues at coordinate 132,952,432 of NC_134706.1, read as the reverse complement.
GCCGCAGCGCGACGCTCTACCGAATAAGCCACGGACGCGACGCTGATATCGGTGTCGCTCCTCCGCTCTCTTCGCTCGCTGCAGCTGCGCGCGCACCCCTCTCTCTCGAGCGCCCGCCTTCTCTCTCAGTCTCCCGTCGAGAGCGGGTCGTGAGGGTGAGTAAAGTTAGAATCCGTTGGCATTCGCCAGTGAGTTAACGTAAACTCCCCCGTGTGATCAAATTGCGATTCCCAGGAACCATTACACCATAAAGGCACCGTAGTGTGATTAATAAATATTATAGTGCGAATTAATAAATACCCCTCATAGCATCACCCCGTGTATTCGCACTTAACCATGTTCACCCTCGAGGAAATGCTTGGGAGTTTTTCATCACTCTTTCGAGTAGTCACATGCAGCCAGAAAACGGAGTGCTTCAAACACTTCCACAAAATACGCTGCACTGATCTTTCAGATTATGCAGTCCTGAACTGATACTCATGGGAGTTGGAAAAACGCTTGGTAAGGTGTCTTTACCTCATGACGCTGGCAATCCTGAACTGATACTCATGGGAGTTGGAACAACACCTGGTAAGGTGTTTTTACCTCAAGACGCTGGCAACTTTTTTACGCCTGTTTGCATGCGGGGCGTAGAGAGATAGGTGGTGCATGGCCGCTGGATGAAAAAGCGCGTGTGGTACGGCCAGCGCCGCGCTCTGATAATCGGCGTCACCATGGCCTCATAGAATGCGTGCCGGTGAGTTTCTCTCTCACTGTCCCCACGTGCAACCACCACCACTCCCTCCCCAGGCCCACCCTTTCTGCCGGCTCCACTCACAATAAGAAATATAAGTATAAAAAAGCACTGAAGGTCGCTAAAATTTCACCACTGTCATGGAGGCTGTGAAACACTGTGTTCAGCCCGCTGGTGTTATATAGCTTGCGTTCTGAATGCGAATTGGCATCTGGTTAATAACCTGTCACATGCCACCGAAGCCGTAAAGTGTGCCGAAAAAAGACCCATGCTATGAATAAACTTAATAGATAAGATTGCACAAGGCGTAAGTACCAAACAAAGTCACGAGAAATCAACCGCCGCTATTGCTTCAGTCGTTGAGCATCGTGGGCGTTATCGAAAATGGTTGGTCTCGTCAATTCATTGACGTCATAATTACAACAATATCCTCAAAACCTAGAAGCGTCTTCTGTACCTTTCTCCGCTTTATTGTTTCGGTTTGAATACGTTGTCTCACATTAAGAAAGGAGCTCTGTTTAGATAATCTTTTTTGATTTTTTTGATTATCTTTTTTTGACGACACTCACGTACACGCTAAATACGGCGGAAGCATTAGGATGGGGTAATCCAATCTGCAGGAACTATGGGATAAAACAAATGCGTTTACACTGGCTCTATTGCTTTCAGCCAAAAAAAAAAAAACACTTGTTCCATTTTTCAATTAGTTTGCACGTTTTCTTTCTTTGCAGGAAACTGTAACACGCTCTTGGCTTAACACGAGGTCACTGAATATGAACCTTTCACTTTTCATGTCGGTTCATGTGCGTTTTGTTTCAGTATTTTTTTTACGCACCGCCAGGTGTCTTTTCTTTTGCGGATGTGTCTACTAAGGTTAGGCTGCAACACTGCGAAGGAATTATTTTTGCTCACCGCTGTCTGGTGCTTAGCAAACGCAGCCAACGTGGCGTTCTAGCAGATAGGAAATTTCCGGCTTTGTCTCCAGCGTCGATCGCGTCCTGCGTACTCTCCTGCATGGTCGTGGCTCGGTTTGTTCGAAAACGCCGTAACGAAGACGATGATGCTTGCGGTTGCCTTTGAATGGTGCACACCCACTAAGGAGAATGGATCATGAATAGTGGGACATGAGCTACTTTAAAGGCCAGTCAACAACCATGTGGTCCGAAAATTGTTTTAAAAAGAAACTTCTGCACTCTTGCATTGTGAACGCGCTGCCGCAAGGATATTGCGAATACATGCTTATGACGAAAGTAGTAAGGGTTAACACATTGGTTTCAGCTTGTTTCAAATATTCGCGCAGCCTCGATACAGTTATCCCTCACAGGGAGAGGAAAATGTAGCCTGTCGCCATAACTGGTATAGACACATCGCCAAATAGAATCAAACACCTGTAAAGCAGAAAGCGCCCTAAGATTGCTACGCCGGTTTTGCAATAAGAATTGAGGTATGCGCAGGGATACGTTACTTATGATCTACAAACTTTACGTACGCCCAATTCTGGGGTTTGGTTGTGTTCTGTTTTCCGGAAGTGCTGAGTACAAATTAAGACCTCTTGTATTGCTAGAAAGGCAAGCTCAGCGGCTGTGTCTTGGGCTACCTAAGTGCGTCGCGAATAGCGTGCTTTATTTGGAAGCTAGAATCATTCCACTTGATGCTAGATTTCGACAGCTTACTGTGCAAACATTTTTAAAACTTTACGATGCGCCCCTCTTTTGTTCACTGACAATTTTCATCAAACATCCAGTTTCTTTATTTCAGCGCCCGTGGTTTCGTTATCAAAAACCCCAATTCATTTTCGTTGAGTCTCTGTTATCAAATCTTCACGTTTCCCTCCGGCATTTAACTCCCCAAACCCAATGCTCGGTGCCAGTTGACCTAATTTTCGATGATATTTTCCCGAAACATGCCAAGTTACTTCCAAAGCCTGTTATGGAGGGCCTCCTTCAAGACCATCTCAGTCATTTTCCTAAATACGTGGTAATTTCGACGGATGCAACGCAAGATCTTCAGAAGGCTGGAGTAGGTATTTTTTCTCATCAGCTTAATTAATCTTTTGCGCCCCTATTGCCTGACTTCACACCAATTTATCTCGCAGAATTCCTGGCTATTACATTGGCTCTTCGAAAACTAAATTATCAGCAATCAAAAGCTATTATTATTTCGGATTATTTGTCTGTATGTACACATCTAACGTCCGCAAAGCAGTCTTCTCTTCTCAGGATATTTTGGTCTTTCGTACCTAATAGCCTATCAGAAGTTCGGTTTATTTGGGTCCCCGGGCAAGCTGAAATTGTACTAAATGAAATCGCTGATTCGCTCGTTTCGGCATCTTTAAATTTCCCGGTGGTGCTAGTAGCCCCACAGTTTCCTTTTATTACTGCCGAACGATTCAAACGCCTGGTAATCTTAAAAAGCAACGAAACGTCTCTCCTACAATCTGAAGAATTTCGGCACTTGCAATTCACATGGAATACCGTGAAATGCCCTTCCCGTCAATGTGAGGTGACCCTTACAAGCTTTCGCTGTAGAGTTCCTCGGTTGAATTTTTATCACAACGAATCAGGATTTTCATTAACTAACCTGTGTGTAGTTTGCAATGAACCGGAAACAATAGATCACTTTCTTCTCACATGCCGCCGCTTCACCTCACTGCGACGAATAATTCTTGAAAGACCGATTGGTTTGCACGCATCGCAAGTCAATACATCCACCCTATTATCGTTTGGAGCCAGTCAGTTGGGTGTGGTCCGCAGTGCTATTCTGTCAGCGCTACATAGATTCATTCAGGCGACCGGAAGGCTACGCTGCTTAGTGGTACTGCCAGATATATCCAATTCTTTGTCCCCCTTCCTCATTCTTGTTAATTTGTTTTATATATTCTGGTTTATTGCATTCTTCTGAAATTCGTCACGTTTCTTTAAAGGTACAATATTATTGTTCCTATCTAATTTCTCTTTCTTTTTTTTAGCAAGCGTTGTAAAAAAAGTTATCTATTATGAGGTACAGTGTGGCCGATCCCCCATGTGGGTATGAGCCAAGATATCCTAGGCGACAAGACAAAACATCGCCATGCTGCGTGCTTCGTCAAGTCGCCGAACGGTGACTGTGTCACTGCGCGTGAAAGGAGAATTGGTCACGTGTGGCAAAGAAGCTCAGGAATTGCTTTTTGAAATTGAGGCTCTGCGCGGTGCGCTGCGCTGTAATACTCGAAAAACGTAATCGCCCCGGTCTACTCGACAAATTGCCGAGCTTGCATGGAGGGGGGGGGGGGGGGGGTTGAATAAAAAAACAACAACTCGGAGCCTGTCGACTGGCCCTTTAAAGGGCAGTATTGATAGTTCCTCTATCTCTCCTGACTTGAGTGCAGTTCCAAGCGAATATTATCGTGTCATTTATAACACGAGCAAAACCAGGGTTTGACAGTGATACTCCGAACAGTATTGAAATACAGATATTGAAACACATCGGTTTCGGCCTAAAATACAGATACAGAAATATCTTTGCTTTACAGGTAACGAGATGTTTCGCAGATACATACGCTAAAACACAAAAGTATTCCGGAATACAGATATAGCAATTCAGATGCTAGAATGCTTTTTTTAGCATTACGGAGACGCTCATTTTTTGCAAAGACATTTATTAGGCACAGTATACTGTTTCAAATTAAGTCGAAGCGCGAAATAATAATTTTTACAACACCCTTACACCTATCAGGACATTAGTGGCGCAAAGTTGGGAGGGTGTTTCAAAACACATAATTGATATTATTGGTATTGCAAGTGCCACCGCATTGAAAAGTGAACACACCCGAAGCGTTCCAGAGCCTCTGTTTAAGAATGAATCCGCGCGAAAGGTCGTGAAGTAATGGATTGCCTTCCAAACACAAAAAAAGTATGCGTGCATCACTAGCCTTGAGAGAGTAATTGTAGTTTGCAGATGCTGACGACAGTGCCTCCTTGATTATGCCATCAGCAACGTCGAGCGCTTTAGCGCATGGGTCATTGTGGGCTTCCGGAGAAACCATCACCACATTTCCTTGCCGCTCTTCAACGGCACGCCTTCGCTTGTGCTAACACAAAAAAAAAAACAACTTTGATTCCCTCTTTAGAAACGCGTCCCAACTCATTTACGACAAAAATATGTAACTAGATACCCGTGAAGATTATCGCTATACAATTGTTGCGTCGTAATGATATTTCGCCATCGAAATACAGATACATCTTTCAAATGTACCTATACACTGAAATACAGATGCTAAAAAAGTATCTCTGAAGTACTATGCCGACACTGCCTAGCCCAGTACAATGAACCCTATATGAGTAAAAGCCCCTCAGTTTTCCTCAAAATAGATCATACATATTTTTTGAGTTCCGGAGTATTAGTACTTCAAGGAGGTGGTAAAACGAAAACAGCGATCCTCCAGCGCTTATAACCTCACTATTAAGCTCCCAAAAGCTGCCGTCATTCGGTGCATGTTGCCACGGTAACTCGGCTGTTCGTTTTTAGGTGCTCTCATAGGCGATATTTCCGAGCTCTTTAAGGCACTGACAGTCTTGACAGCAGGTGAAACCATGTCCTCTCCAATCAGCATCCGGAGACCTAATGTCGAGTCAGATTACATGACGTGGGGCATATGGTGAAGCTATCGCATTTACTGAATGAGGTTGGTTCACGTTTTAATAACCAAATGTGGTTAAAAAAGCTGGAGTTCTCCTTCATGGCTTGAACTAGCGGTGAAAGACTTGGCAAGTTGGTACATGTTTTAAAAAAGGTATGAGCAGCGAAATGCGCTACGAAGCAATGGACACAGACGAACAGGGGCGCCGACTGCCTAATAATGATTTATAGCAAGAAACCTAAAAGCTTGAACTCCGTGAGAAAAGTTTATGTCAGACAGCAAATTAAGAAAGTAACGTCAGGCACAGCGGCTTTCGCCATCTAATTAGCCAAGAGACGACACGGTTATGCACTGCTGCCCTCCACTGGCCTCGAATACTGCTCTAACGCGCCTGTCGCGATCACTTTTAAATAAGATAACGTCAAATGGCGAAAATAATTTAAAGCAACATATCACGTGGAGTCTCATTATAGAGGAAGCATTCAATGCGGCAGGGTAATCGGTTGAAAGTACGTTCTAGAAACAGTAACGTCTGCTAAGAATACAGATTATGCAATTTTTTTCCAAGTATAAATTATGTTTTCGTGTAATCTTTACAAAACCATCCTTTATTTAAGAAACCACTTACGTGATGAGTGGATGTACACACCACTACAGGGCTCCCATATAGCATTGACCTTTGGCTGAATGTAGTTTGTAGGTTAGCAAATGATGGTTCACTGCAGACTCAGCCATCACACTGCAAAACCAACGTTGGACAACTACCTTATCAGTATGCCAACAACGGTCCATCATAACCAGCCAAAATAGAATATTTTTAAAGCCATCGTAGAAAGATAGCAACAAGGACTAATAGTAGCCAGCCAAGATGCAATATTGTCACCGCCATGTTGTAAGCACGGAAACAGAGGCCCATCTTTCACAGCCTAACTTTTGGCACAGCCCCTCTTTAGGGACGGCAACAACTAAATACCGTTACCACCATATGTGCAGTATTGGCAGAGTTGTTTTTTAAATGTGGCAAGAACATTCTAACGTTCTAGGTCGAAGAACAAAACTGGAACTTTCATTACTGTGTTGGCATTTCAATAATTAGTTGGCATCACTGAACTTGATGACTAGGTTGTTATTCGAAATGGCACAATATACATGCTAAATAGCTGAAATAAACTTGTTTTAGAGTTGATAAGCTATATATATTATAATATTCACCGAGTTGTCTGAATAAAGCCGCTGGGAAGACTTTTAGGATAAAATAAACGCAAAATAGAGTAAAAAAATTGGCAGACACTACGTGCTTTGAAATTGACGTAATTTAAAGCATGCATATGTAGGGTTACCGTGTAGTTATTTTGGTTATTGAACTTCACAATACGGAATGACGCTAAATGTATGTAAAAATGTTGTACGCACTGACATATCACGAACAGTCCTCTATATAGGCAGTCATTTACGCTTGCGCAACAATTCCAGCAGTAACCTTAGCATTAACAACACGTGAAGCGCTAAGCTGATATGAAACGCTTATGCTCGCAAGGATGGTAGCTCTGGACATTGCTGAATAAATTAACTTCAGCGGCTGGCACTTCACTTAGAGCTGACTTAAACCAACGCAACGGCTTTACCATAGGAGTGCCTATGCAATGTTTATAAGATTGGACAGATATCATTCCAAGCTTTATTGACGTTTCACCAGAATTGCACCTGAATAGCGTGCTTTTCCAAAGCAGTACCGACACGAGGTGTGCCTCGGAGATATATTACTTGATTGCCACGCAGAATTCTTCGGTTCGATTCCTGGTGGCACCCTTAGATTCATCGGTTCAACTCTGCCGATGTCAGGTTTTCTTAACGCTCTCGCACTTAAACGATAAATGCAGGTTGTCGCCACTCCTGGGTGCACATAAACTGTCAATCACCTGCGGCGCATGCCGGTGGAAGTGTCGTTTTGAATTTAACAAAAGACCAGTTTATTGACACAAACATGTTATATATTTCTCCCACTTCACTGATGATTGTGCAGTGAGATCACAACAAAATATTCTACATATTTTGCCTAATATTCTTTTAATGCTTCAAAATACCACACTTTATCCGCGTCACCACGAATGAGTATACCGCGGGATGTGTTTATCGATTAGAGTGAGTATTCACTGTTTAAACAACAACCAGTTATCGTTGACTGATCTCGAAGGCGCTGACTGGCAAAAGTGCTCTTTCAATATTTTTAGGTTAGAGTTAATGGCTCAAAAGTGAGCCTTGTCACGAATGCACTTTTTATAAAAGGACTTTTTGATATAGATACAGGCAAAAGGGAATGTGATAACTTTGTGGTAACTTTGCTCAATGGGAAGTGCGATCGCCTGAACAAGTACAGCGTTCCAGACAAGTCAAGTATGCTACTTCTTCTAACGGGTAAGCGAACAGTTGGTACCAGCTTAAACAGTAGAATAAGCTGGAGGAAATAGCTAGCAAAATCTAGAAGATGCCGTCAGTTTCGTCCAATCAATATAGGGAAAGTTGAAGCCACCGCAAAGTAGGTATGTGGCGTTGAGGAAAAGCGAAGTGAGGTGAGTGAGTACCGAGTGAACGTCGTCAGTGAAAGAGAGGTCGCAGTTAAGGGGATGATAACATGCTATGAGGACGACTGTAGAGCTGGTTCTCAGTGACAACTGGATGCATGTGATTTCTTCAGTGGCCTTGATGACGATTCGGTATAAATGGAAACAGGACCAGGTAAATACCAGCACGCCACCTTCCTTACATGTGCTTCTATCGTTCCTTTGAATAAAGAAGCTGAATCCATCATGCAGATTTTCATAGTTGTCGACGTCACAACTAAGCTATGATTCTTTGAAGGTTACGATGTTACTTTGATTATCAGAAACCGAACCCTTCACGATATTTTTTTGCAACTAGAAACTGCAAATGTTGGAAAGAACAACAAATAAGCGATGATGATTTAACTTCGCAGCTGCAAATAAATCATTCTAAACATGCGGGGAAAGGAAGCGTGGAGGGAGATGCAGCGATGGCTAAGATCGAAGATCAATTAAAGTATAGTATTCTGATTTGTAGGTATATTGCTTCTTTCCAACAATGAGCTTGTCTAACCTGATTTTTAATGATCAGCTCCTCTCTTGCGCGTACTGGTACAGCTTCAGCATGGCTGGGCGCACGAGTGGACAATAGTCTTCGCGTTAAGCAAAGGCAGTGTTCTTGAGATGCTGTTTTCTTTTCTGCTCTCAGAAGTGGCAGAGCTAGGGCAGATAGTTGACTGACAGGAAAAAGCTACAAGAAAAGAAAATCACAATGCCTTTTTTTTTCGGTCATGTTTTCTACTTGTGTTCGCCTTCCAGCGTACAAGTGAACTGCCCTGCCGATCTTCGATTGCGTTGTGAAAATTCTGGAAGTCCACACAATTACTAACAATTGGAAATTTGAAAAAAAAACGAAACGTAATGAAGCCTTTCATTTAACAAAAATATTTCCATTGTTTCTGTTAACTACATTGTAAACAGCGCTCAACTTTCACTTCTATTAATAAGATAGCATGATTCAAGGCTTGAACTATATTATCATGTATTTAAATGCCAACATAGCCAATGTTTACTTCGGAACGTTACGGTGTATCTAAGAAAGGTATTTGCTTAGTATGAGCATTCCCGTAATTATAAAAAATATAGGACCCTTGTTCTTCGTTTTGAAGAGTCGAACACAATAGCGATATTCCGTCCCTAGTGCGCACTCGAAACACTTTGTGCACAATCTCTTCCCGAACTTTCAATGCAGCCACTACGTGGCCTTAGGAGAATAGGAGCAGTGACGTATGTGCCTTATGTAGTGGGTGACTGGCTTTAATGTGTGAAGCCATAATGATCGCAGGTCCTGACGTCCGATGGCGATGTATACGTTTGTATCAGGAATTATTACCTCAATATTTGATGTTGCATTGTGAAGCATGTATACAGGATGCATGTGTTTTTCAATCTTGAGTTACTTTCACATCATTTCTAAGCATAGAAAGTATTTTCACTGTATTCATAAAAAGGCATGCGGCTGTATGATAGGATACCCGCTGGCCAGCCAAGCCATCCGGGTACAATCCCCGGTCGGTGCCAGAATTTTTCATTATTTTTTTTCACTTGCATCTTTCTCGAATTTCTGGTCATGCACATAGTGAATATTTTTCGCTGAGAACCAATGTTGTCAAAACCGAACCCAGAGTTTATGTGAGGCGAGCTCTTTAACATTGTCCCGTTAAAACTACAGCATGTGAATTGCTATAGGTGTATTCAAAATACTGATTTCTTCTCTTTGCTAACGAATCTCCGAAACATCGCGTTACTTCGAAAGAAAGTGCCCCGCTGTATCTGTACTTTGGGCTTCCATTCATGCTAATAAATATCTTTTTTGATGAATACTCTGCTAATTACAACTGCCAAATCCTGGTTTTGAACGCGTCAAGAAAGCGCTACAAGACCATGTTCGCTTGCTATTTCACTCAGGTTAGTGGAGATAGAAAAACTATCAATATTGCCCTGTAATATTCCCAATTCATTATCCATTGTCTTCGATGGGTAAGTGTCATTCGAAACAATCTGCAAGCATCATATTTTTATTAATGGTTTTTTTAAACATTGCTTTAAAACTGTGCATTACTTTATGAAACCTTTCAATTTTCGGCCAATTGCTCACAGTGGGTTTACGCCACGGGAAACAAGTGACCAAGAATAAGAAGAAGAACAAACCAAGCCGCTACCATGCAGGAGAGTAGGCAGGACGTGATAGACGCTGGCGACAAAACCGGAAATTTTTTATCGACTGGAACATCACGTTGGCTTCGTTTCCTGAACACGAGAAAGTGGTGAGCAGGATTATTTTCTTTCTCGCACACCTTTTGTAGACTAATCTACAAAAGCAAAGGCATCTGCCGGCGCGTAAGAATTATTGTTGAATGAGAACGTAAAGGAAATGTTATGAAAACAGCTGTGATCATATTCCATGTACGTACGTTGAGTCAAAATCGGGTATCGGTTCTTTGAAAAAAAAATTTTGCCAGATAATCGAAGAGTGAAAGTTGTATTTTTTTGTAGGCTGGAAGAAACAGAGTCAGTGTAAACGCAACTTTTTATATCCTGTAGTTATTGTGAAATGGATAAAGAAATATTGAAGTTTACTCCGTATTTAGAAGTGTGGCAGCTTGGGCTAGTTGCTATGGCATGACGATAGTTATAGCGCGAGAACAAAACGACGACACAGAGACAAGAAGGACACGAAAGACGTGTCTTTCGTGTCCTTCTTGTCTCTGTGTCGTCGTTTTGTTCTCGCGCTATAACTATCGTCATCCGTATTTAGCTTTTTAGCGTGTGCCGTCGTAAAAAGATTAATGCTGAACAAAAAACAGAGCTCCTTTCTTATTCAGATACAAAATATTAAAAACCAAGGGCAGTAACGTTAAGGAACGTACAGGGGTGGTTCTAGGCTTTAACGGTTGAGTTCTAATTATGACGGTAATAATTGACCTAACCTACAATATTTGGGTAACGTCTGTGGTGCTCTACGACTTAAGCAACAGCGGTGGTTACGTTCTTATTAACTTTATTCAGCACTTGCATTTGGTGCAATCTTACCCCTTAAGTTCATTGATAGCGTGAGTCTCCATACGACAAACTTGACGGCTTCGGTAGTATGACAAGCCTTTTTGGTCAGGCACCGATTCGCAGTAAAATCGCATGCTACCTAATGCCAGTGGGCTGAACACACTTTTCCAAAGCTGCTATAACGCCTGCAAAGTAACAGACACAATTTGCGCTCTCTAAATTTTGTGCAGCTGCTTTCTTAGATAAGTACAAACCCCCCCCCCCCCCCCCATTCATAAACATTCCTTGAGTTGAACTTGACTGACCACCACCTTCACTGCGGTTAAAACGCGTCTCGAACGATCTGTCTTTATGCGCTGCCAAGGCAGCACAATCGCACAGACGCATTCTATACGCGCGGCGTTGAAGGCGGCAGCAAGTTGATTTCAAGTCAAGGAGCCCTTATGAAAAAATTTAATGTACTTTTATAAGCAGGCTAACGTCATTCGACATCACAACCAATAAACTGTCTAATGTCAGTCTAATGCGCTTTTGTAATGCGTACCTAATGTGAGTCTAGTAGTAATTGGAGACCGTTAACCTATAGAGTTATGACATTAGAGTTTCTGATGACTATAGTCTAGCGTAAGTCTACAGAGGCCTGACATGAGAGTTTCTGATGACCATTGGCTAGCGTTAGTCTATAGAGTCTTGACATCTGAGTTTCTGATGGCCGTTGTCTCGGGAAGTGCCATTGAGCATATGCATTAGGTTAACATCAAACATCGCATTGAAGACTAAGGCCCTACCCCATCAACAGCACAATTGCTGAAAAGCAGATCAATAAATCACTTCATTATTAATATGAAAGTGTGCACACTTTAGAGAATTGTAAAATAAATACCATCAGGCCATTTCCACCAACGAACAGATCATTGTTTTTTACATGTCAGAATCTTTCAAGGCTGATAAATAATGCTGCAAGTCTATAATGCCTGCATTTGGAAACATGCATTACTTTGTCAAGCAATTCAGTTCCAATAGGACCACTAATGGACCTAGTTCGTCCTTGTTTACAATTCTTGCGAAAGTGCTGTTTTATAATTACAACAAACAAAGAAACACCAAATGAGACATTTCCAGAAATAACTGCATTTGTATTTAATTTTTGACTTTGCACTGATAATAAGTTCTCTTGTAGCACCGTCGTGGTGGCACCGCTGCTGTATTTATTTTGGCGCTGCGAGAGAGAACATGAAAAAATAGAAGGCGCTGAAGCATGCATTTTAGCGCAGCACATGAATAGACATTGCAATTGATGAGTTATGCCTTTTCTAAATAGTGATATATATTTATCAGTTATATCAAATAATCCATCTGGATTCAATGTCGAACCACATAACCTTGACTTTATGCTGCGTTGAAAAAAAAAAACCTAACCACTACACATCAGTTAAGAGGGCTGCCGACTCATCAATAATTGGAGACAAGCTATCACGAACAGAGGAATCGGCTCAGTAAGCTTCTCTAAGGCAGTATTGCAGAATAACCTCCTTTCACGATTACAATGGCACCCAATGTTTGACTATGGCATGCAACAGTGGGTCTAATCCACAACTTTATTTTACACAAAACTTCCACCTTGAAATCCCTCTTCTTTAACTGAGAACTATTGAGGGCTCATGTTCAGAGGTGCAAAGTCATGGGCGTGCGCAGGGTTTCCCTACACTCTGGTGGCGGGGAGATTCACCACGGCACCCCCCCTTTACTTAGTTAAGTAAGCTTCCAATTTTGTTGCCCCCGTCTTAGGTAACAAGTTGGGGGAGAGGCAGGCTGCCCTCCACTCCTATGCGCACACCTATGTGCAAGGTGAAATTGAGCAACAAACAGGCACATGAAATATAAAGCTACGTCTAGGTGATACAGCCATACAACTCAAGTGAAAACAATTAAAAATGTGCTTTTTGTAACCTACAGTATATTACACGGATATGCATGTTGTAACATAATACAGGTCGTTTCTACACATCTTTCTACAAGCAACAGATTGGAGGAAGCAAGCAAAACCTTTTTGAACCCTTGATTACTTTTGCATATAATTCAATAGCTAAAAATACATTATTTAGTTACTTTGAAGAAGTGACAAAAGTTTTATAAATAAGGAAATATTTTTACCTAGCTCCATGCTTCAGAGTGCACAGTTGCCCTTGTTCACTAGCCAGTATTACAAACTATGAAATTGATCGCTACTCATTAACAAGCACAAGAATCTACACTAGGGTGTGTTGGCACTTGCTTAACATCTTGATAGGACAAGGATAGGAACTCTTTCTTAAGAAAAAATTCAACAGCAGAAAAAACATGCACAATCAAAAGGGCGGCAACACGAACTAGCACTACTTTGTGCCGTCTCCCTTTTCTCTGTTCATATTTCGCCATACCTTAGAAACGTTTTTAGGCGATGAATTACCAACCTAACCAAACACTTGCGTTAATCAAGTATTTAAGGAAAGAGCACATCACAGTGTTGAACTCATGACTATTTTAGATTATGCAGATGCCGAAAATATCGCCTGAACCCACAGGTCACAGAGATAATACAATTTAAAGTGTATGTACGAGCTCAGTGAGATAAAATGTACACTCAGGAGTGAACAGCATCATGAGCTAAGACGCCGACACAGAAATAATAATGGATGCAGCAGTCCATGTATTTCCTTGCACTCATGTTTCCTCCAAAGTGCGTACCAACATGCCCTGTATAATCAACATACATGTACAGTACTCACAGATTGAAACAGGACATTCGCAACGCGTGGCCGCCGATGCATGTGCAGCCGCTCGTGGGTGCTCGCGGAACCAGGGTGTTGCACCATTGTATAGAGTGAGGGCGAAAACAGCTACGAAGCAGGCTTAGTTCTTCCGGTCGCTTAAGAGTTGGCATTTAGTTCACAAAGTGCACACTGCTATCGTGGTGCTACAAGGCTCGCGCACTTTTGCATGCGTGAAGCCCGAATCGATGGAAATGGTGCAAACCATTTATATTGTGACGCAAGCAGACAACGCTCTCGATCGGCGCCCTTCGACGATGGGGCACGTGGACTGCACAAGTAAAAAATTGGATACCGCTAAGATGTCGCGCCTGAAATGCGCTCGCTGACATGATAAATAGCTGCACAAATGCATAAAAATGTTGTTCAAGCTTTTTGTCACGACGAAAAATAAAAGCACCAGCCACGGGCCTGTTTACGTGAAGCATCAAAACGATGACTTCGTACTTTATTGTCTTGCCCCGAGCAGTAAATAGTGTGGCTATTTTGCGTTGCAAGCATTTGTAGAGCTGATTGATTGATATGTGGGGTTTAACGTCCCAAAACCACTATATGATTATGAGAGACGCCGTAGGGGAGGGCTCCGGAAATTTAGACCACCTGGGGTTCTTTAACGTGCACCCAAATCTGAGCACACGGGAAGCATTTGTAGAGCTGTCGGCCACGGAAGAACGACCGAGCTTCTCGCATTTTTATTCAACAATAGGCCACAGTTTGCCCTAACGACACTAATACATGATAATATTTTCATGTTGCATGAAGGAAAGCATGCCACACATTTAGTTTTTTGTCGAGACAGAGAAACCATGAAGTAAACTTTTTTATGATTTTGTGCAGATGTTTATCATGTCTACAAAAGCACACACGGCGCAATCTATTAACTGAATCCTGCATCTTACTTGCACAAAATGCGTACTGCATTGCCTAAGCACACAGAACGAGAAGGTACGTCTGCTGGCATGGAAATAAAAATGGTGCTCAGCGGCGAGCCAGTTTGGTCGACATGCGAATGTTCGTGAGCCTTGCAGTGCTGCCATGGCAGTGTACACGTGGTGAACTACAGGCCGACAATCTGGCAATAGGAAGGAGTAGTCCTGCTTCATAGGTCTCTCCCCTATCGCCCTATACCACAACGCAACACAATGGTTCTACGCGCACCCACGAGCGGCGGCACATGTACCGTCGGCCACACGCTCCGAGTGTCCTGTTTCAATCCGCCAGTACTGTACTTCCATAAGAGCATGAATTCATTCAACAATTTAACTTTCCAGTCCAACAAGGCTATTCAAGGCACTATCACACAGATTACACTTCTCTGTATGATAGGCCCCCATATTTTGTGAGCTGTGTCACATACACACATTCATGATATTTTTCATAGATTGTGGCAGGAGCAGGTTCCAAACATTATGATAAAACATGAGTATGTGCTGCCTCCCAAGAAACAATGAGACTATGAGAGAGGACGCAACACGCGCCCTAACTGTATATAAAATGGTTTATTGCAGCCGAAGCAATAAAAAACAGGGTGAGCATCACGACGTAAATTTTTGTGCTTCCGTTGCAATAACCCATTTTGTTTAAAGTGCACCGGTCTCATCCTTGTGTTATATTGAGGTAAACGTTACGTAATGTTTAACAAACAATGCTGAATGTTTTCCCTTGTGCAACCCTTTACAAGAACTCTTGCCTTGGACAAGACAGTAGCGACAAGAAACAGCTGGTTCCATTACGAAGATGCCTCCAAGTTTCACAACGTCGGCTCCGGCAACATTCCATGTTCAAGGATTACAAACCAAATGATACATGTTCCATGTCCAAGGAATACTGCACTGAAGTGCAGGACATAGGCTTCCCACACCTAAGCTAGAAGACAGTGTATGCTATACCTTAATAGGTGCTATGTGTCCGAACTATCACTCTGTGGTAACAAAAAGAAGCACCTACCACCTAATAAGGATGGTTAGGGCTTTCAGGAAGACCGCTCCAATCGTGCACTGCAACCTGTCCTCTGTGTCGGGACCATGAACAGCTGCCATTGATGATACATACATAAGTGATACCACAAAAGATTACTTTCACACACAACAAACGTTACAACAAACGTTACATCACACACAGATAGCAAGTACCAAACATGTCTTGGCAAAGCGTATACTGACACATTTAAGGGTAAATCCTCGAATAAAGGGATCATGGCACAATCAAAACAGGCAATATTGGACTAGCCCCTTCTTGCTAATAATTGACAGAGTGCCACTGAATGTTTCGCATTCACAAAACTACGTAATAAGACCACGCAGAGCGTGCACATGTGTAAGGGTGATCTAAATGATGAAAGCAATATTTGCAAAGAGCGCATGGTCTACACACACATGGCGTGTGTAAGAGCGAGCCATACATATTGTATTACATCATAAATGTAAGCTATTCAAGAAACAACCTGTTGGTACTCTGAAGCAAATTCCCATGCAGTTTGACTTGTTCGCACAAGCTATCTGTAAGACTTCTTTTGTAACATAAGCCTGAAACTTTGTCAACATCTGGAACCATATGAAGAAGATATTTTGGCTTCTAATTTACTGCCTCACAATACGAAATAAATACTACATCCCTGAATTCTACACATAGGTTACACATCCTCTTCACACAAGCACGTAAGCGATATCAGACAACACTGATGTAAGCCACCTCAAAACATACCTGCCTATCGGGTCTCTGGTTCGTCATCCTCGCTGTGCCAACAAGCCGCTCGGACCATCGCTTCCTGTATACTATTTGTCACGAAACGAAGTAACTCAGTTACGTAGTTCAGCGACTTTCTTCAACTTACCGAAGTTTTGGCACTGGCTGTGCACTCTTCAGTCGCCCGTCAAAAAGCTCACACTATCGCATGTCATAAGTCACTGCTTGCCACATCACTGGGTCGTGGATTGCCTTCGGAAGTACACTCGACATTGAATCACGCGAACAACACGAGTAATCGATAAATGGAAGAAGTAGTCACTTTTCAGAGCGAACACAAAAGCGCGTGTCCATTGTGGCTGTTTGGAGCAGCAACGTACGGCGAGTCATCGTCCGCCGCTCAATAAAAACATCACAACTTCCCGACACGTGGAAACAATCCCGTAGACGAATTACAAAGAAGCATAAGTGTACAATGCACGCAATATCCATCAACACGGCAATTATGTAACCGCGGACCTGCAGCACATGTTTTTGCGTGAAGCTTGTGGTGAGCCCGCAGTACAACGAGGCCTGTTGCAACTGCTGATTTACAAGCTTAACCGAGTAAGTGTGCAGGTGACAGCACTAACAACTCATTATACAAATACTTTACAATATCAGTCAAATGTATTTATAACTTCTCAAGCCAAACAAAGCTTTACTTATCATTAGTTTAAAGCATATGTAGTTATTCAGTTTATGTATTTTGTTTTGCATAACAAAAAAGGTTTCACAACTCAGGTCAAAAGCGATAGTCATCTCTGAGTCTCTGCAACGCAATAAGTACAGATCTCAAGGGCAATGCTTTTGCAGCAACGGCTTTGTTCCTGTGCAGAGAGAATGAATGGCATGCATTCATGCTCTACAGAGAAGAAAGGTATCTGACCGGGTGTCCGTTCCTTTACGTCTCTACGCAGTGGCGTAGCCAGGGGCTGGCACACCGACTCCGCTACCCCTTTCTGCTCTCCCCCTCCCCGCGCCTTTCAGGCGATTTTTTTTTCGGCGTGGCATACATAGAGCAGAATGACTCTTTGCCTGCTCCCCCCTCCCCGAGATCAACGACGGATTCCTTTCCTTACCCTCCCTTGGGTTTTGTTGTTGTTTTTTTTTTACCTACGCCGCTGTCTCTGCGTGACAGCTAGGGTTGTGACCGCAAAATAGTGGTGGGGTGAGAGGCATGAATGTTCATTAAAACTTCTTACTCCCTCTACATCACACCTTAGCTCTCCACCACCTACCGGTGACGGTGAGCGGGAGAGGGGCACACATTCGGCAGCTGCCGTTCCCAGCCGTATCTTTTTTGTAAAAGTGTGACTGATATTTAAATACGCTTGCAAATGCTCACTACAACGATATGATGAGTTTATCTTCTGTGTTGCCCTCGGGTGTCCACTGAGCACCACCGCGGTGGTCTAGTGGCTAAGGTTCTCGGCTGCAAACCCGCAGGTCGCGGGATTGAATCCTGGCTGCGGCGGCTGCATTTACGATGGAGGCGGAAATGTAGGCCCATGTGCTCAGATTTGGTTAAGGAACTACAGGTGGTCGAAATTTCCGGAGCCGTCCACTACCGCGTCTCTCATAATCATAACGTGGTTTTGGGACATTAAACCCCACAAATCCATCAATCATCGGTGTACACTGATCGGCTAATATAACCATCCCCCTCCATGCAAATGGCAAATTAGCACGTTTAAGCAGCTGTTTGGGGTAACGCTTCAGCGTAAGCGATCGACGCTATGCTTGTTTATTTTAAATACATATCCAAAACTTATGCGTGCAAGGTGGTGGAAAGCACCCCTGAATGCCCCAGTAAAGTTTGCCTCTACATCGCGCTTCTGGCACGTATATCTCATCATCATCAATATTAATAATAATAACAATAATAATAATAGTTGTTCTTGTTTTTAGATGCGCCTGTACAACCGTATAATTGTTTCTGGGTACGCTACATGAATAAGTAAATAATAAATCATTGAATAATAATGAAATTGCAAGCCTTAGATGCCTCATTAAATGTGACATTTGACTGTTGGCAGCGTCCCGCATCCTACAACGTAGGGAAGGTTAAGTGCATGCAAAAAAATAATCACCACGAGATGACGTGTCATTATAGCGTCACATGATCAAGTCATTACATCGCACCCAATCCTGGCTGGCTGGCTGATCGGCTACGCGAAACGGCGTCTTTAACCGGGTAGGCAATACATAACCACATTAGTTGCAGAAAGTTTTCGAAGGGCGGCAAGATGCACACATTGACTGATTGAAAAAAAGAAAGAGATGGCTATCGCCTTCGAGTTGTCTTACGTGAATGCATAAGAGACCCTGGATTATTATTATTATTATTATTATTATTATTATTATTATTGTCTAGCTGATTTACACATTCTGATTCATCACGCGGGGTGTTACATAAGGAGTGGGTGTACAGTAAAGCCAGATAAAGTTGCTCAGTAAGAAACTCGGTTGCAGTGTCCAAGAACTTTGATGAATTAGTAGTGGCTGCAAGGGTGTGAGAAAGGCGATTCCAATCTTTTACTGCTCATAGAAGAATGAAGAGAAAAATGACTGTGTAAGCACGTGGGCGTGGCACTTGCAGTTCATGTCCACCGCTAATATAGGTATGCGCGTAGGATGAACGATGTGAGGTGGTTGGCCGAGATCACTGTAAAAAAATTGTGGAATAAAGATATTTTAAGTAATACACCAAGGAGCAATACACTGTAAATATGAGGAATAAAGATATTTTAAGTAATACACCAAGGAGCAATACACCCAGAAGACGCGGAGACGCTGGTAAGCAGTCGGCCAGGAATTATATTCCACCATCATCGGATGAGGTACGTCAAGGTAGTACACGTGCGAGTGAACAGCATGCAGCCTGTTTATCTACGCCAAGGCAAGACAGAGCAGCCCGAACCAACAGGGAATCAAGTTCACAACATTCTTGATTGCAGAGCAAAATACCAGGCCAGCCAGCATGGAAAACGAAACTAGTAAACAAAACTTCATTGAAGCCCAGGGACTATATGCTACAAAAGTGATATTCTTTTAATTGACCGGGAAAAGTTATAAAAAGAAGAAGTTTTAGATGAGCGCGTAGGGACATTTATTAAAGTAATGTGCAGGTGTCAGATGCAACATTCTTCAATGTTCTAAATACAAGAAGTATAGGAACCATGCATTCGAGTCTTTTAGATGCGGAGCATCTTATACTCGCGCCTTGTAGTGCGCCGTCCGCGTCGTCCGCGCCGTCCACACCGCTTCTCAAACATTCGACAGCTGACGCGCGCGCATGCGCCGTCGTGCCGTCGCCCACTCTTCCACCATCTGTGCATCCCTTCCTCCTCTACACACCGCGCGCGCTTCACTCCTCCACCATCTGTGCACCCTTCCTCCTCTACACACCGCGTTCGACATCTACGATTCTCCTGATTCTCCAGTGGACGCGCATGTGGCGTCGCGCTTCGAGAACATTCAACAGCTGACAGTGCATGCGCCATCGTGCTGTATATATACTCAAGGTCGGCGCTCGCTCGCTCAGTTGCCGCTCGTCGGTTGGTTTGTACGGCGCGTCGACGTCCAAAGTCGCGGTGAAATGAATTCCAACGAATCCACAAACACAATGATCGACGTCCCTTCGACCAGCGCCGCCCTTTCGCATACGTGTGTACGTGTTCACTCATTTAACACCCCCTCCTACAACCACGTTAACCAATTTAGCCATCGACTCAAGTAAGTCGCAATTTAACACCCCATTTCACAACCACGTTAACCAATTTAGCCATCGACCCAAGTAAGTCGCACTTTAACACCCCGTTAACCAATTATATGGTCCGCATCCTCCTCAGTGTTCCCCCGAGGGAAGCTGCGGGCAATTTTTCTATCTGACATTACCGCCATATTAGCGAATGAAAATAGCAACATTGAGATGAGGTCAGTCAATATAGAACGCCATGCGCACGTTTCACGCCCTGCATGAGCTGGCCGATTGTGACCGGTCTAGGCGGAGTACGCGTACACGCGCCTATTTAGTGATTGCCTCTAACGGCTAAAGTTAGCAATATTCAAACGGGGCAGTGTGAGCAACGCAGCTCTCTCTTGTCAGTGGACGGTGTCTATGCCTTTAAAAGCACGCTTCCACTCGACCTGATTTAGTGAAAAGTCGGTGGCATTGTTGTAACTTCTGCACCTTCTTTTCTTGCAGGACAATATTCTGGGCGCTTTCGTTGACGAGCGTTCTCCAGGGAACCATGATGCTTGCCTTACGTACACAATCCACAGAGCTGCATCACATGCAACTCATCAACGCAAGAACAATATCAAAGCAAGAACAAGCACGTCCACCAAGCTTCTACGATACCGATGGATTAACAGGATACAGTTACGACGTCGTTCCCGACATAATCCACCTCGTAAGGTACGTGCATGCGCTGACAGCATAAATTCTCAGCAATATATCACAGAGCAAACCTCAGAATAAAACTTTACAAAAAGAGGCTACTCTCAGACATCAAAAAGAAAACGGCCGGCACTATGCACTGATTCACCCATCACTTTGTTCAACAAAACACGGGTCCGTCACAGCATGTAGTTGCCGTTGACCAAACCATCTAATTCAGATACAACTCAAGCACTACACAAAAGATCCACCTAGTTCACCGAAACATGACAGTCACTACACTCAACCACTAAGGAAAAAAATAGTGAGAAGCCCGCACTTGGCAATGCTGCCAAAAGGCAAGGTAAACGGTGGCCTCAGCCCATGACGTTACCATGGAGTACGGTATACCAATGAGCAGGCTCGTGTTCCGTTGCCTTTACTATATTATACCGAACAATTCTTGAATTGTATTGGAATATAGGTTGAGTTTGCGTGCCTTTCTCCTTTCGAAATAGCAATTTGTTAGGACACACCCCATGACCGGCTGGACACGGTCGGCTCCAGTGAGGCTGTGTCCGTTACTAAAGCTATGTCGAGGAGATTTAAACGGATACCGTGAGCGTCCCCTTTTTTAAACGCGGGTACCTGTTCCGTCAGGCAAGAGAAATAAAAAAAAAGATTGTCTACTTGTTTTACAGGTGGTCTACTGCCCTAATTGTCTATTTACAGCAAATATGTGTACAAATGGAAAAGAAAAAGCAAATTCACAACCCTTTTCTGTCCTATACACGACAGAATGGGCTTAATTTTCTGAGTATTTTAATTCTTTCCTTTCTAGTTCCCTGCTCTAAGTACTCTAACTCTCGCTAAATTTTTTCTATCGTGGCCGCATACATGTTTTACTGTTGTCCCTAAAATCACATGATTCCTGCAGGCTAATGACTGAAAATCAGCTGTTTCTATATGCTTGGTTCACATCTTCTGGGTGCATGCCAAATAAGGTTTAGTAGCACCTCGTTGCGTATGATGTCAGATGAAGGACTTGGTGCCGCTCTTCTATTGCGCACGCATTACGATAGCTTTTCTTGACGCAGTTAGTCAGAAAACCCTGCTCAATTTACTAAAACATTAGCGGGCATGTTCATAAAACCATTTGCTGTGAACCTTTATTACTTTCGTTCATGCGACAAGGGGCGTTGACCGCGTTCCCACAAAAGAAAAGCCCTAGTGATGCCTTGTTGCGAATTTGTATATTGGCACCGTTGAAGGCCAGTTCAGCCGACGAGGAGGCCTAGACACTTTCCCCAGATGACGTTCGTAGCATTGGCAGATAGCAGTTGACGAGGAGGCTTGGACGCTGTCCCTGACAAACAGCGCTTCCTCTGCCGGCAGACTTGCGGTTTCCATATTCCTAAAAAATAAAATTATCGTGCCTAGAGGCTTAACGAGTACAGGTGGCCTCTGGTGCGAGGTTCAGGTGTCGCACTGCGCTATTGTGATAAAGGAGACTCAGACACGGCACCTGTTTGCTGGGCCAGTTGATGTATCTCCCTGTATATATATATGCGAAAGAAATGTGTACTTGAGGGCTCGTTCTTTCAATGTTTTGGCACAATAATAATGAGATATAACAGACAATAATGCCAATGAATGTACAGGGGAAGTTATTAAACCCAATGGTAATGTAATTGTGAAGAAAGAAAAGTGGGTGAAAAGACCATTTGCCGTGAGCAAGGCCCGAACCTGCGACCTTCGAATAGCGCGTTCTATGCTCTTCCATGGCGGCTATTCCCCCATCCACTTTATTGCGTTTATATGTGAATTTGAACGTGAAAGTGTCAGTCAGCGCCACCTGTAGCTATGGTGGCCATTCTGGCACACACTTCATGAGCCTGTTTGGCGTCACGTAGCACGTGAACTTATCACTAGCTGGCAGCTGACCATTAGTCCCTCGTATACAACCTAACGGCACCAAGTCTGCAAGTACGAGACCCTCGTTTAATGAATAAGAAAAATAAGTTTATACTTAAGAGCTGGTTTTTTCGTGCTTTGACAAAATAATAATGAGATCTAACAGACAATAATGCCAATGAATGTACAGTGGAGAGAGAGAGTGAAAATTTATTAGAAGGGAGAGAGGTCAGCCTGAGCTAGTTACGGGAGCACAAAGATGTAGACGGTCAATATGCTGTGGTTGCATTTGCTACGCAAATGTCTGGCATTTAAGGAAGGGCAACACACAACATCCTGAATGAATGGACGAAATCCTGCGTTGACCATGAATAAAATGTTGACGCCGCCGTTTCAGGTACAACCAGGAGGAGGTGAAATTCGCAGACGTTATATTCTACCGCTCGATGTACCTCAACCACAGACCGAGCAAGATAATGGTCCACTGCAGTCCGTGCAACTTCACTGGTCCTTACGCTCATTGGCTCCAGGGGATTCCATTTACCTTTGTACATACCGTGTTCCCCAATGAGGTATTCGGCCTGCCCATCAAGGTGAGTGAATTTCCGTAATGCAAAATGACTCCACAGCCCTTTTTTTAGCACAATAGCGTTAAGAGCCCAGGGGACATTGAAAAACTTAGTTAACTACAAAGGAAGCCAAAAAAAAAAAACGACGAAATCAGAAAAAAGCAGAGTGGCAGAAACAGAAACAGGGAGCAGGCGTTTGTCTCAGACAAACCCTCCCACCCAAGTTCATGCAACGCATGCACGATAACAAATAAAAAAACACAAAAACGCTAATATGACCGGATCACCTCTCCGTTGTTACAAACATTCTTTCCTGGTGAGATTAACCGAAGCTGCACTAACACCAAGTTTCCAGATATGGAATGCCTCAATCATCTCCTGTTCTCGCTGCGTCTTAGCCTTAGCTATTTTTTTATAGAACATAAAAGGCTTTATATGATTTTGTTATCTGCGCATGCGTTGCATGGACTTGGCAGGAAAGGTTTGTTTCGAAATAAACGTGCGTTGTTGGTGTCAGGTCTTTGCTCCCTGTAACTGTTTCTGTCGCTCTCTTTATATTGCGATAGCACTTATATGGATGCGCTCGGCTACATTTTGTCACTGGCGTTGGCGTCATCGTCACTCGCCGAATATGATACGTATATATATATATATATATATATATATTCTGAAAGACGCAGGCAGACTAGGTACGGCGAGCAGGCAGGGCGAGCAGAAGCGTTTATTCTGCGATGTCTGGCTCGGCTCAGAACCACACCAAGAGAGAGAACGATGATGATGGGTATGTGCAAGTGAGAACGATGATGATGGGTATGTGCAAGTGAGAACGATCAAATGCTTGGAATGTGCTTACAATTTCCCCCCCCCTCTGCGAAGCGGCCAACCTGGCCGCCAGTCAGAGATCGGCCGAACGAGTAACAAAAGGCTTCATGCGTGAGACGTGAACTATTTCCGTGCTGCGCAGACGGCGGTCAGTGACAGACTGAAGCGGGGTGACGAGGTAGTTAACTGGAGATGTCTGTCGTACAACGGTGTATGGGCCAACATACCGGTGAAGAAATTTCTCGCAAAGGCCCGACGCTCGAACCGGGGTCCATAGTAAAACCTTATCGCCAGCATTAAAGGCCACGTCGCGTCGTTTTTTATCACAGCGATGTTTTCTCTCCTTTTGGGTTGCTTCCGTGTTTTTGCGAGCAATTTCACGGCATTGTGTGACTCGGGCTGCGAACTCTTCTGGGAGCGAGGTACTGCTTGGAGCCGGTGCAAAGAAAAATGCCGTGTCGAAGACCGAGGAGGCAGATCGGCCGTACACGAGAAAAAACGGGCTGTAGCCAGTTGATCGTTGTACCGCAGTATTGTATGCGAAGGTGACAAACGGTAAAATGTTATCCCAATTTTTGTGGTCAGGATGCAAGTACATCGATATCATGTCAGAGAGTGTTCGGTGGAAGCGCTCGGTAAGGCCATTCGTTTGCGGATGGTATGTAGAAGTGGTTTTATGCACTGTATTGCACGCCTGCAGGACTTCATCCAGGACCTTGGAAAGGAAGGCTTTGCCACGGTCACTCAAAAGGACGCGAGGGGCTCCGTGGCGCAAGACGATGGAGTTCAAGAAAAAATTGGCGATTTCTGTGGCGGTAGCAGAATGAAGAGGTGAAGTCTCGGCGTATCTTGTTTGATGGTCGACTGCAGTGACGATCCAACGGTGACCGGAAGGTGTCAACGGCAAAGGACCATACAAGTCTATTCCGACAAATTCGAATGGTGTGGTGGGACAGGGAAGAGGCTGAAGGAAACCAGCAGGCGGGGATGTGGATCGCTTGCGGTGCTGACACAACGCGCACGAGCCCACGTATTTGGCCACCGTTGTGGACAAGCCAGGCCAGAAGCAGCGCGTCTTGATGCGATCGTAGGTCTTGTGGAAGCCTAGATGACCGGCAGCAATATCATCGTGGAATGCTTCCAAAACTCGAAGACGAAGGCAGCGGGGAAGAACTGGCACCCACTTGTTACCGGTGGGATGGTAAATGTAGCGCTTAAGCACACCGTCCTGAAGGCGAAATTGTCGAAGCTGGCGTCGCAAGCGGCTGTTGGGTGGTTTAGTGACACCGCGAAGGCGATCAATGAAAGACCGACAGTAGGAATCTGCCAGCTGAAGTGAACGTAAATCGGAGTTCGAAGATAGCTGCATTGGATCCAGCGATGCGAGCGATACGTGTTGTGAGGCAAGCTGGGTGTCAGAGTCATTCGAACGCGATGCGGTGGACGTATTGTCACGAGAGAGCGAAAGTGGGCACCGGGACAGCGCGTCGGCATCATGATGACATTTGCCAGACTTGTACGTAACTGTAAAGTCGTACTCTTGTAAGCGCAGTATCCAGCGCGCAAGACGTCCTGACATATTCTTCATTGATGAAAGCCAACAGAGTGCGTGGTGGTCGGTGATGATGGTGAAGTGCCGACCGTAGAGATACGGGCGGAATTTCTGTATCGACCATACGATAGCCAAGCACTCCTGCTCCGTGATGGTGTAATTCCGCTCAGCTGTTGACAGAGTCCGGCTAGCGTAGGCCACAACCTGCTCTTTAGAGGTGGAATCACGCTGCAGAAGGACTGCTCCAATGCCTTGTGCGCTTGCGTCAGTATGGAGTATGGTAGGCGCTCTCTCATCGAAGTGGCGCAGCACTGGTCCGGAAGTCAGGCGTTCTTTCAAAATTTCAAATGCAGATTCGCAGTCGTTGGACCATGAGAAAGGAGCACCAGTGGCCAATAACTTATTTAGAGGAGCCGCTAAGGTAGCAAAGTTGCGTATAAAGCGACGAAAATAGGACGCGAGACCAAGAAAGCTGCGCAACGTCTTTTGGTTGGACGGTCGAGGGAACTGTAGCACAGCTGCGATCTTCTCGGGATCTGGTTGGATTCCGTCTTTGGAAACGACGTGACCGAGGACTTTGATGCTTTTGCTGGCAAATGTACACTTCTTTGTATTTATCTGAAGGCCAGCCTTGGAGAGACATTGTAGCACCTCGTCTAATCGTTGAAGATGTTGGGCAAAGGTACTTGAAAAAACAACGATATCATCTAAGTAACAGAGGCAGGTCTTCCATTTTAGGCCACGAAGAACAGTATCAATCATTCGCTCAAACGTGGCTGGAGCGTTGCACAAGCCGAATGGCATTACATTAAATTCATAAAGGCCGTCCGGTGTGGCAAATGCAGTTTTTTCTTTGTCAGCCTCGTTCATGGGGATTTGCCAGTAACCTGATCGTAAGTCAAGGCTCGAAAAATAGTTCGCCCCTTGCAGTGTGTCTAAAGCGTCATCAATTCTAGGCATAGGATATACGTCCTTGCGTGTGATCTTATTTAACGCGCGGTAGTCAATGCAAAAACGAACAGAGCCATCCTTCTTTTTAACTAAAACGACTGGAGATGCCCAGGAACTGGAAGAAGGTCGTATTATATTTCGCGATAGCATCTCGTTCACTTCTTTTTCAATTATTTCTCTCTCTGATTGCGAAACCCGATATGGGCGACGGCGTATCACACGAGAACCGTCGGTTTCAATGCGATGTACAGCCGCGGAAGTCTGACTCAGTGTTGTGGTACAGCTATCAAAGCAGGCTTTGTGCTTAGCCAAAAGGGCCAATAGTGCTTCAGACTGTTTTGGTGTGAGGTCTGAACCAATGACAGGTCGAAAAGGGAAAGAACGTGAACCTGGAGCTGGTACTGGTGACGAAGACGGGCAGAGTGTCGCGATGGAGGTCAATGGAGAGAAGTCAATCTTTGCCACTGTCATTCCCTTGGGCAGCAGCACAGATTCTGCAGTTGTGTTAGAAACGGGCAGAAAAGCGCAGCCAGAGGAAAACCGGAGGAGGCAAGAGGCGACGAGAATTCCACGGGAGGTGCAGCGAAACGAAGGAGCCACAAGTGCATCACCGTCGGTTACTTGGGTAGATGCGACAGCTATCACGTGTTCGTGACCAGGGTGCAGGACGCAGTCTTCAACAATGACCAAGTTGGAGATCGAGGGTGATGAAACTGGAATGGGCGCATCCGTTGTATCCGTTATGTGAATGACGTTCTCTTTAAAGGATATAACAGCGGAAGCAGAATGCAGAAAGTCCCAACCAAGGATAAGTTCATGAATGCACGTGGGCAACACAATCATCTCGATGTGGTGACGTATACCATCAATAGAAACACGAGCCGTACACTGTCCGTCAGGTTGAATCAGCACGTTATTTGCCCCACGCAACACAGGTCCCACATAGGGCGTTCTGACTTTACGGAGGCGCGAGCACAAGTCACTACGCAAAACAGAAGTGGTTGCACCGGTGTCAACGAGAGCTTGCACAGGAATACCTTCAATAGTCACTGACAACATATTAGCTGGGCGAACAGGAGGTATTTTTGTTGGTCGACGGGACGCAGTTTTCCCTCCAAAAACTGCAATCCTTAGTTTTCCGAAGATTGGTCAACAGGACGGGAGATGATTGGACGAAGTGGCGATGCGGAGCGGCGATAGGGCGATGGAGAGCGTCGTCTGGAGGAGCGGTATTCCTGATGTTGACGAGGGGACACTGGAGGAGACGGAGACCGGTACTGCGCGGACGGGTAGGTGTCTGGAGCATAAAGATCTGGTCTTCGGAACCGGTCTCGTTCGAACTCAGCATAGCCTCGTCGTTCCTCTTGCTGGCGGCGACGGCAGTAACGAGAAATGTGGCCTCGTATACCGCAGTAAAAGCAAACAGGACGGGATTGACGCCACTGAGGATACAAGGGTGCAGCAGTCATTCCACCTCGCATAGCAGCCAAATGGCTACTAGCAGTATCCGTAGAGCTAGATGCCCCGGGAGCAGGCGGAATCGCAGCGATCTCCGCATATGTGGGCATTACCGTGTGAACAACCGGTGCTGCCGGTGTCGACCTGGGCGTCACATCGGCGTATGTGGGCATCGGGCGTGCTGGCGGAGCGACCGGGGATGTCGGTGTCGCCATTGCCGCTAACTCCTGCTTAACAAGATTCCGCAGGTCGAATGGTGGAGACGGAGCGGAGGCGACAGTGGACCGCTGCTGTTCAAGATCTCGAAGTTCTTCCCGGATAATTGTGCGGATAAGGGTTTTTAATTCAGAGGGAGGCATCAGGCGTGGATCACTGTCTTGTTGAAGCCGAAGGGACTGCAACTGGTCAAGGCGTTGGCATGTCGAAATGACGTCGTTAACCGTAGCGGGATTGCCAACAGCCAAGGCGTTGAATGCGATTGGGCCGATTCCTTTAAGGATGTGGCGAACGCGCTCATCTTCCGTTATGTCTTTATTCGCACGGCGACAGAGGGCCAAAACATCCTCGATATACGAAGTGTACGACTCATGTGCCAGTTGTAGACGCACAGCCAGCTTCTGTTTCGCGGCTTCGGAACGACCCGATGAGCATCCGAATATTTGTCGCAGTTTGTTGGCAAAGGTCGACCAATCAACGAAGTCAGTTTCGTGATTAAAATACCAGGTTTTGGCTACGCTGGTCAAATAGAAAGGAAGGTAGCTCAGTTTCTCTGCTTCGGTCCATCGATTGGCTGAACCCACACGGTTGTAAAGGTCAAGCCATTCCTCGACGTCGTCACCGCGAAGACCCGCGAACACGGGCGGTTCGCGCTGAGGGCTGGTGACAGTAGATGAAGAGCGGGCAGCCGCCGGCGTAGGGGCTGTAGCGTTAGGGCTAGGCGTTAGGTCCGATGTCTGCATACCTGTGTGGGTGGCTGGGTGCAATCGGCGACCAGATCGGAGCTCCAGGTGGGAAATGAACGTAGGAGGACGTCGGGATCTTACCCCGGCACTTCCACCACTCTGAAAGACGCAGGCAGACTAGGTACGGCGAGCAGGCAGGGCGAGCAGAAGCGTTTATTCTGCGATGTCTGGCTCGGCTCAGAACCACACCAAGAGAGAGAACGATGATGATGGGTATGTGCAAGTGAGAACGATGATGATGGGTATGTGCAAGTGAGAACGATCAAATGCTTGGAATGTGCTTACAATATATATATATATATATATACATATATATATATATATATATATATATATATATATATATATATATATATATATATGAAAACACAGGAAAGAAAAGCAACCCAGAAAAAGATGCTGGCGTGCGCAACCGAACGTTGGCTCTCTGTACCATGAGTGCGAGGCGTTAACCACTGAGTCACCGAGGAGCACCTTTTGGACGCTCAAACAGCAAGCTGTTTATATTTACCACTACCGCTAGTGACGGGCTTTTTTTTGGGGGGGGGGGGGGGAATTGATCTTTCAGTGTTACCAGTACTGAAAAAAAAGAAAACAGCGCCGTCTTTTCTGTCTCTTTTACTCCTTCCCTGTCCTGTATTTTTTCTGGTGTTGCGCTGTAAGTAAGTTCACGATGTTACCAGCAAGCTTGCGCAATGAGCGCGCGTCACCACACCGTCAAGGAGCGGCGGTGCGCGCTCTCATTTCCCACGGGTACTTTGCCTCATGGAGGGGAGAATGTGGACTCGGGGTGTGGGGGATCGTACGTCTTGATTGGCTTTGAACTTTCACCAGAAAGATTCTGTGGTAGTTACCGAGCGCACAAAGGTCACTGCAATCGTTGCACAGTCTCGATTTGCGAGAAGGGCACGCTTTTTAGGCACCACAAAATAACAACTCAGACACTTATTTTCGTTCACATGTAGCTGTTAGTACGTTTCGTGTGCCATTTGTGCGTGAGAAACGCAGAAAACGTTTCAATCTGCTTGCCATTCTACGCGTGTCCTATCAATTTGTTGGTATTGCGTTCATTGCTTCGCCTTTACGGCGAATTTGTGACTGACTTTTTTCTGATTTTGATCTTTTGTGGCTTCATTCGTAGTTAACTAAGCATGCACGAATTTACCCAACAAGCAACTCTCCTGAACACATTGAAATCGGCTAACATTGAGTGGTGTACTAGTTTTGCACATAAAGACATCCCATTGAGATCCATGGATATCCGCCAGCTATACACCAGTCGTCCGTAGGACTATTATGCACAAGCACATTGGCCAGCCGTTTAATGTGTTCTCGATTCCAAAAGCCGTGCACAGCCGTGTACGGACACAGGGTAGACATTCAGTTAGCCTTTTAGTAGGTGCACAAGACGTACGTTGGAATATTGTTGAAAAAATAGATTTTCATTGAATACGCAATGACTGCTGATCGAGGCTTCAAAGAGATTTAGTGCTGGCGCCTGAAGGAAGTTCCGTACGTGAGATGTGATGTTCCTTTAAATCCCGACAAGGGGTTGGCGGTGAGTACAAAGAAACACGAGAAAATGCGTATGCAGGCCGCTTGAAGTACGCGGCAATAAAACTCTAATAGAACGTTAATTGATCATATTGAGTGTTGGTCAAAAGTGCCGCATACGCACTACGAGTGGACGTTCAAGCCAGCTTCGACTCACTGCGCACGACAAGAGCGTAAGCTTCAATGTGTTGGAATTGAGGCTAGCCCGCTGCCTTTGCGCGGGCTTTGCCGCCTTTTTGCCGTTCATATCCCGACATGACTCCCCTCCTCTGCTGTCTGTCGCGCTGGGAGAGCAAGGAGTGACGTTTAATCCTTCTCACCCAGCAGATGTGGACTGTGGCGCCACGCGCAAGATCTCCCGAGAGGTTTCGCGCGCGCGCGTGCGTCGGGGAATTAGTCAGATTCTCTGGAACAGTTTACGATGAGCACGCATCATGATTTCTGTCCGTCAAATTTCGTTGTTTGGGGCTCGTCGGGTTTCGCTGATGGCGCCTCGCGCCCGAGGCAAACGCTCACCTTTTGTTGCCCCTTTGCGTACGCTCGGCCGAAGGGCGGAATGGTGTCCTAGCGCGTGGCCAAGCTACGCCTACCCGTCTCCCTCCGAAGCCAACGCGGGCGCCTTTACCCTCGCTCGAGCAACCGGGCCTTGGTCCCGGTGTCTCCGTGAATCACTTTTACCACGGGGACGTGCTCGGGGCACCCTCTGTAGTACTTTTCGCCCGTGGCGTGGATAAACCTATTTGCTTTCCCGTCGTGCCTTTGCAACGGGCTGTACTGCGTTTTGGTGTTGCCACAGACAATAAATTGCTGCGACCTTGAGCAGTATCGTGTTCTCGCCACGGCGAAAGTTAACGCGTGCCCTGCGGCTCGCTAAGACCATACCCACGCTACTGGCCGTATTCCATCGAAATTAGTGTCACTACAATGGTGACTTGCAAACAGTGTCACGATAAGAATGAACACCTCGGTAAAGAGGCGTAGCCAGTGATTGACCACACTATGCCTGCGCCCCCCCCCCCCCCTAAAAATATTCTGCTTCATCGGCGGCCTACGCCCCAGCGTTGGTACCTACCATCTATAATGCGTCTATATCATTACCCTTCTTGTTTACCTGCCAACGTAGTGTACTGCAACTAAGGTATAAAGTGGAAACAGAAAATAACACTGCGAGGCACAGTTTTTCATTATTATTTCAAATATTGTAAATAACTTTTAAAGACGATTAGTGCTTGAAAAGAAATTTCATGAACAATGACAATATCATGATGATCCCATTGAAGAATAACCACTGGCCACCGCATTAGCAGTCGGGGCGCGGCACCAGGTCTCAAGTCTTGCACTAACACCAGAGATTTATCTGCAAACGCGAAAAAAGCAACAACTCTGTGCAAAAATTAACCGAAATCAACAAATATCTAATTACATATGCAAATAAATGCTCTCATTTATTTATAAACAAAAAATTAGCAGATCCCACGTACGGAGGGAATGGATGATATGCGAAGCACTAATGAGAAATCTCAATATGTCACTTTGAAATCAACACTACATTACGAAGTGGAGGTAAACGATGCCACACATGACTTCCGTGTCATGATTATTTTGAACCAATGTGTCGTTTACCTACGTCCTCTATAAACGTCACGTGATACCAAATTTAGAATATGTAGAGCTAGCAAAACGGCCACGAGCGGATCATGAAGGGCCTATTATAGTCCAATGTAGTGTCGACGCGCGCGCACGCTGGGCACAGCGACGCTACCTTAGCAAAACGCGAGCACCATAGAGTCTGACGCCAGACGCGACCAGCGTTCGTCGGCGTGGCCCGACGGCAACCGGCGGGAAATGCGACATGCTGCATTTAGTGCTGATTCGTTGCCCAGACAACATTGCGTCTCCCTCTTTTCATGACGGAGGGACGCCGGACGCACTGAAACGCGGTTGCGTCAAAGCAACATAGCACGGCGTGCGTCTGCGAGTATATGGTAGGTCCAGCGCCTGGCGTGGCAACGTTGGCGTGACGCGACGAAATGAACGCCGGCGAGCACGCGCACCGCGTCACATCGAAATGTATTGTTGCCTTGACTTCAGTATGTAGTCATGTTCTCACATGACACGCATCTCATTATTATCATTATTGCACCAGTCACATACCTTTGTCATCCACTTGCGTGACGTAGTACTAAATTTGGCATATGTGAAGCTAGCGAAGTGGCCAGGAGAACATCATGAGCGTAGCATGTAGTCATGTTGTTACATGATACACATCTCTTGTTTATCATGTTTGCACCAGTATCATACCTTCGTCATGCATTCACATCCCGTCATACCAAATTTGGTATAAGTGAAGCTAGCGAAACGGCCACCAGCGCATCATGAGCGTTGCATGTAGTCATGTGGTTACATGACACGCATTTTATGATTATCATGTTTGCAACAGTCACATACTTTTATCATCCATTCGCGTACCATAATACGAAGTTTTGTATATGTGACTCTAGCAAAACGGCCATAAGTTCACCATGAGCGTGGCATGTAGTCATGTTGTGTTACATGACACGCATGTCATAATATTTATGTTAGTCTGTCGCTTATGATCGCCATACAATCATGTCATACCATACCAGTGTTGCAACATGCCATGTGAGCGAAACCACCGCAAGAGCTGCAAAACCATGAATTGTAAATCATGACATTCATTACATACGTGTCATGATTTCGATATACGTGTCATGTCATGACATACGTGTCATGATCTGTTCTCCATACAGCCATGTTACGCCATACTAAATTTGGTATCGATACCATTACCGAAACGACCAGGAGAGCTAAATGTCGTAGGCGGCTAGATTGATGATAGATAGATAGATAGATAGATAGACAGATATATAGATAGATAGATAGATAGATAGATATGCTCCAAGTCACCGAAGTTCGTAAGAAGTGCTTCGCTTTAAAAAAAAATCAATCACAACTACCCTCACAGCTAAGCTCAGGCCTAGTGTAGAAGCGTTAAAGGCTGGCATAAGTCTAAGAATACTTGCCTACTAGTATGGCGCCTTGTGGCTCACACGAACACACCAACACATGAGCTGTAACCTGCAGGAGAAGAGCACCCAAAATAAGTGAAGTGATTGTGGTTTACGATTCGCACCGACGTGGGCTCGATAGTACCGTTCTGGACCAATAGTGAACCACCAGCTAACAGCTGTAATGTTTACCGACTCAAGTGCAATTCTATACCATTCCAATAAATATGACAAAAAGGGCAGATGTCACCTACAGTGGGAATCATTGATATGCGAATCACGAATGTGGCCTGTTCATATGTGAGTATAGCATCAGGAGAACCTTACGAGGCAGAGGTAAGTTATGCGACACATAATTACCTTGTCATGATTATCATATTTGGACGTGTCATTTACCTTCACCAGCTATTCACGTCACCTGACACCAAATTTATTATATGCAGAGCTAGCGAAGTGGCCATGAGCACTGAGTGCATCATAGGCGTGGTATGTTATCATGTTGTTATATGGCACGTGCGTCAAGATTATCACGCTTGCACCAGTCATATACCTTCGTCACCCATTGGCGTCACGTAAACCCAAATTTGGAACATGTGGAGCAGGCGAAACGGCCGTGAGCGCATCACGAAAAGCCCTTATGAAAGCCCTTATACTCCGACCCAACGTTGACGCACGCGCACGCTGGGCGCAGCGACGCTACTCCAGCAAAACGCGAGCACTCTCGCGCGCGCACGCTGAGGGCAGCGACACTACGCTAGAGAAACGCGAGCAATCTTGCTTGTCGCGCCGGACCCCAGGCCCATCCGGCGCGACCAGCATCCGTCGGCGGGGCCTGGCTGCAACCGGCGCGAAATGCAACATGCTAAACACGCTGCATTTGGCACCGATGACGTTACCCAGCTCTACCCAGGCAGCACTGCGTCGGTGTCTCTTCGTCATAAAGGGACGCTGGGCGCGCTCCAACAGGCACGTGTCAAAGCAACGCAGCGCGACGCACGCCTGCGAGTATAAGGCAGGCATATTTGCGCCTGTCGCGGTATCGCCGGCAAGACATGATGAAACGAACGCCGGCGTGCACACGCGCTGGGTCGCGTCGAAGTGAATTGAGTATGCCATGTAGTAATCTTCCTACATGACGCGCATTTCATACACTCTAAGGCAAAAGGGTGTAAAAAGGGTGTGTGTTTCGTCCTTTTGGGGACTAATGGGGCCGCCACAACCACAAATCTCTTTAAGGACTATCGGAACTGGGTCTAACAGTTTGTCCACACAGACCAACTCAAGGGACTAACATTTAGTGCTCACATTCACACCTTAGTGAGTAACCGTTAGTCCCACAATTCACCTCAAAGAACTAACATTCAGTCCTCAGACTTGCACCTTATAGAGCAACTGTTTATTCCCATATTTACACATTACCGGGCAACCGTTAGTCCTCACAGTTGGACCTTGCCAGAAAAACTGTTGATCCGCTCAAATACTTCTATTGGATGGACTTTTTGTCCCCAGTTCACACATTGTTTTTCGTTTATTTTCCGCCTGGCCTAATACTTTTTCGCCCGTTTTTCAGCACAATGAGCAACAAATTGCGCACAAAAGAACACGCGAAAAAGTAGTTAGCCACCTATGTGTAACTGCTTTCGCAGTAACGGCAACAACTAAGGACAGAAGTGAGACATCGAAATCTTTTATTTTTCTACATACACATAAAGTTTCTCGATTCTTTTAAGTGAATTCATGGTGAAGTGTAAATGTCCAGCCTCGTTGTCAAATCGTGTTCACTCCTTGGGGAGCTCCACCGACGGAAGCGACAAATGACAGGCATTGCAGACGCCTGCGCATGCAGCCTGTTGTGTTGTGCTCCTGCCTGTTGTGTTCCCACGGCTGCACATACAATAATGTAGTAAATATAGTTAGACACACGTGACAGAAGATGAAGATGCACGCGTATGACAAGTACGGGCACGTTAATATAAAGACAAGCGTTAAAATATGACACACAAAATAACTTTACCTTCACTTCTCGCCCAGTCCTTCTGAAGCTGCTCTGACGAAAGAGAAAGATGACAGGCATCGCAGACGCCAGCGCAAACAGTCTTCAGCACACTGTGTGCCCACGGCTGCACAATAAGTATGTAAAATAGTGAGTCACTTACACGTGACAGAGGATGAATACAAATGCACATGAGAAATACGTGCAAGGTGAAATGAAAACATGCGTGAGATATGACATGCTAATAATTTAAGCGTGATGTCACACATCGTCAAACACTCATTTCAATCCCCGTAGCGCAACAGCTTAGGAGCGGCGGCCGCTGCCACAACTCCGCGAACCACCGTGCCGCTAACAAGTCGGCGAGTTTTAAGCGAGTGACGTCGTTCAGCTCGAGCAAGCGAACGCGAGACCAAGCACGGCGCTGCACGCGGAGTGTCTGCCCCCAGCGAACTTTAAACAGAAGAGCGAGCGTACGCTTGGCCGCCGCAACAAACAGCGCTGAGCTGGTTTGGAGCTAACGCCGAAGAAATAGACTGTAATGCGGCGCTTTTCCAGAAACTCGAGCGAGTGCGGCGCGCTAACGCGAGTCAGCCGCCGCGGCCAACGGAGGGCGCTGAGCTGTTGCGACCGACTGACAGGAAAGCCAACTGTAATGGCGACCAATTTTCAGTGAGTTCCGATGCTAGCGAAAGCCTCGCTAGCCCGTGCTGGTGCACTTTCAGCGCGCGACATACTACAACCAAGCTCTTTACGAGAACCCGCAACGTGTGTTCGTCGACTCCTAACACAGCGACGAGGTCTCAGCCCAATATCGTCAGCCCGGAGTTCATCGCTGCGGCAAAGACAGGCGAGCACTCGACAAGCGAGCGTACAGGAGGCCGACGGCAATGGCGGCCAATTTCCAGCCGGTGCAAAGCACAGGCGAACTGCAGACGCCAAAGCTGATCTTGCCCGATGCATTTCGTGCGTGCGATATACAACACAAGCGAGCCCGTTGCCGGCAAGCGTGATCCGTATCGCACACTCAACAAGTAGGGTAGAATAAAGAATGATAATCTACTTGCCTTAGAATCGAGTGCTGTTTTCTGCCTTGAGTAGCAGTTAAGTATATATCTGATAGACCTGTTGTTTTCTCGGCCGCCATATTGGCCTTACCAACTGTTTCTGTCATGTGTTGGTCGTGACTATCTTGAAGTTTGAGATATACAGTGTGGCGTGGTGACGTGTCGAGACTTGCTCCAGACTTCATGGGTGCAGCGAAACGCAAAAGCAGCAGCCCACGCTCATCAAAGCGCACACACAAGCATCACGTCGTAATTCTTATATCGTCGAATCAAGGCGGTCGTGGTCGAGCACTCAGAGCGCGATGCAACGCGAACCATCGCCGGCAAAATACGGGGAAAGACTGAGCCAGCAGAGGAGGAAAGGGAGACCTGGTCACCTTGGCAACGCTTTTCGCGCTGCCTGCAATGCCCGGGCGCTTCATCCCTTGGTTTCGCGCGCCACGCTTCCCTCGGTGGTTGCTCCTCATTGGTCTATCCGTTTATCGCGTTTGGGCTCTGTTACTCCTTTTTCGGCTAATTTTGCCTTAGAGTGTGATGATCATGTTTAGACCAGTCACATACCTTCGCCATCCGTTCACGTGACGTAATACCAAATTTGGCATATGTGGAGCTAGCAAAATGACCGCGAGCGCATGATGAGTGCGGCATGTAGTCTTGTCGTTACATGGCACCCATCTCATGATAATCTTGTTTGCACCAGTCACATACCTTTGTCGTTCATTCATGTCTCGTCATACCAAATTTGGTATATGCAAAGATAGCGAAACAGTCGCGGGCACGTCATGCGTGTGTCATGTAGTCATCTTGTTACATGACACACATGTCATGATTATCATTTTTGCAGAAGTCACTTCGTCGTCCATTCCCGTCCCGTAATACCAAAGTTGTTATATATGAAGCTAGCAAAATGACCGCGAGCGCATCATGAGTGCGGCATATAGTCATGTCGTTCCATGACACCCATCTCATGATAAACTTGTTTGCACCCGTTCTATACCTTTGTCGTTCATTCATGTTTCGTCATACCAAATATGGTATATGCAAGGCTAGCGAAATGGCCACGAGCGCATCATAAGTGTGGCACGTAGTCATGTTGTTACGTGAAACGCGTACTATGATTTTCGTGTTAGGGTCTGCCGCTTGTGTTCGCAATCCAGTCATGTCATACCATACCCGTTTAGCAACAGGTCATGTGAACGAATCCACCGCAAGAGCAGCATGATCATGAAATGTAAATTCTGGCATTCATGACATACATATGATTTTCATGTTGTGATAAGTCACTTGTGCTCGTGATACAGTCATGTTATGGCATACCAAGTTTGGTATCGATACCATTATCGAAACGGCCAGGAGAGCTAAAAGTCGCAAGCGGCTAGATCATAGATAGATAGATAGATAATAGATAGATAGATAGATAGACAGATTTGATAGATAG
Source organism: Rhipicephalus microplus (assembly GCF_043290135.1). Taxonomy (NCBI): domain Eukaryota; kingdom Metazoa; phylum Arthropoda; class Arachnida; order Ixodida; family Ixodidae; genus Rhipicephalus; species Rhipicephalus microplus. The sequence goes on along the minus strand of NC_134706.1, from coordinate 132,914,251 downwards.
ATAGATAGATAGATAGATAGATAGATAGATAGATAGATAGATAGATAGATAGACAGACTCAAATTTCCTGAAGTTCGCTAAGAATTGCTCCGCATTTACAACTCAGAGGCAAAATTAACTCCACTTTTCAAAAGAAGTACGTCATTTGAACGTGCGAGGTTTTTACTGCTTCCTATCAGCAATGAAGGTGGTCAGCAGATACGGCCATTGTTGAAACAAACCACCGGCCCAAATACGCAACCATGACAGACCTGAATAGAGTGCACTACTGGAGGTGAAGAACACATATTCGACTGAATACTTGCCAACCAGCGGGCAATGACAATATTTTTGTTTCGCGAAACACACAAATAATTTCATATTGCTGTCAATTTTCAATTCTGATTAATTTTAAAATTTTTCAATGATCATGGTGCAACAGGGAAAAATTGTGCGAAAGCTCATCCTTTATCGTGAATATCCTAACACTATAAGTATACTAGATTTAACTAATCAGTTTCTCTTTTTGATTGTATAATTTGGTGTGGAGGGTTATCAATTGATTGAGTAGCTGCTCTCAAACTGTCCAAAGGCATGGCTTAGGGACGTCTATTGCTGAATACTATCTCGTTATGCCATTTAGGAGGAGAATCCCCATCATTCAACGGACGTTGTGCGTATACGTGCTCTGCTGCGCCATGGGGGCATCTACCTCGACGCGGACGTGTTCGTGGTGCAGCCCCTTCGTCGATTTTTACACTACGAGGCGACCGTGACGTGGCCTCATGGCTACACTTTTGGCAACATGATCATGATCTCGCACAAGAACTCCCGCATCCTTCGCCTCTTCATGGACACGTACCGCGAGTAAGAGGGGCTATACTCTAGTGCTTGTCAAGTTATTAATTCGATGGCTGTACAGTGCACAACGGGAAATCTTGAGAACTAAGAGAAAAAAAGTTTTAACGAAGCTCTTTAGTATAACTACTTTCAATAATACTCAGCAAATACATCTGCGTCATCTGAGATGTACATAAAGCGTCCTATTGGTTAACGTCTTCAGTTGCTTCGATGACATATCGTGTCGACTGTCTGGCGTCCCTTTTTTCTGTAAATTATTTTTAAGTGTATTATAAATTCCAACGCACCCTGCAACACAGTTTCTCTGGCTTTTGATTAGAGCAGAGGTTCTCAAACGCGCTGGTGTGAGGAAACTTCGCTGAGAACAACTAAATTGCAAAGACCCCCCCCCCCCCCCCTGGAGCTTTTCTCATTTTACACGTGGAGCATGTTATACTAGGGGCTAGTCATGCGCCGTCGCTATCCGCAGCCTCCCCTCTTCCTCCGCCAGCCATCTGTGCATCCCTGCCTCCTCTCAACACAGAGCGCGCTTCGCTCGCTTCTCCCCTCCACGCGCCGCGCGACCTCTAGTTTTACTTGCGCCAGCTGTATGCTAACACGCGCATGCGTAGGCCTGGACCAACACTCGCTCTAAATAACCGAGTGTCACGGCGCACCGCCTTTCATCGGCTGGTTTGTGCGGTCGCTCCACGTCCGATGTCGCTGGTGAAAATGTATGCTAACGAATCCGCAAACACACTTACTGACGTCCCTTCCAATAGCGTCAGCCAATGTGTTGGCGAAACCGCAACCGATTCCGAAGATACTTCGGCCGCCGACAAGGCCGCGCTGAGAAGAGCTCGCGATGCGGAATGCAAACGTTGGCGTCGAGCGGAAGATCCGCAGCGCCGAGAACGTGAAGCAGCTGCGAGACGTCAGCGTCGAGCGGAGGATCCCCAACGCGAAGCAGCTGCGATACCTCAACGTCGAGCGGAAGATTCCCAGCTTCGCGAACGCGAAGCCGCTGCGAGGCGTAAGCATCGGCAAGAGAATCCGGACGGTGAAGCCACGTGCAAGCGTCGACGCTGCGAGGCCGATCTTGATGCCGCCCGCGAGCGCTCCGCGATAGCGGCGTGGCGAGCCAAGCAGTACGCTACGCCCAACTCTCGCTTCAAGTGCGAGTTCTTCGACTGGAGCTTCGACCACAGCTGCAAGGTGTGTGATCGACTTTGGTTTGACAACAACTTGACGTGGATCGGCAACATTCAGGATGAACTGCATCGTTTCAAAGTGTTGTCGGTTCTTTGCGATGCGTTTGGAAGCGACGCCGACGAATTTGCCGACTGCGTCACGTGTGCCACGTGCAAGGAGTCGTGAATTGCCGGTAGAATTCCATCGCTCAGCACCGCAGTTCAACATATATGCTCCGCATGCTAACTAGCGTGCTCACTCGAGAAACTGCGGTCATTTTTTATTTTTTCATATTTAAGTTCAGGATCCATACTGCAAAAATCTTCCGGAGTAAGCTGTCTGTTTGGCTTTCTTGCTCATAATAAACGACGCACAATTGCGTCTAGGGTGCTAAGTGCAGAGCGCAGCGCATGCGTTACCAACGGTGGTGATGCACAAACGAGTGTATAGTATAGGCGCAGAGCCAATTGGCGTAGTAGCACTTATTCTCATATTGTCGAAATTTTGACAGTGGTAATACATTACCCGCAAAATTCAAGGCACCAGGCGTCACCTTTTCCGAGTGTGGCTTGCTACAAACTGCTGGCGGAGTTGACTCGCACGTTTCTGTTACGCACTGGGATCTCTTTATGATGTAGAAGGACTGAAAGCTGGGCCAGTTGGTGACAGTACTCGCTTGTGTTCGCGTAGTCGAGTGCTGCGGTAAAATATGGTGACGGGGTTGTGGAGTCTCGGTGCGGGTTTGTGCGAAGAAGAGGACCACAACGTGTTGGTGTTCAAAAAGTCATGATTTCAGCGCAAGGGCGAAGCAATGAATGTGATAGCAAGAACTTGGGGAATGTCACGAGGAGAAGGACAGCGGACAGAAACGTGGAGAGTGCTGCTCACGCAAAAATGACACACGAAAACAACATACACAGGATGAGAGCGAACTAACAACGTTTAGCGCTTGACACTCAACGCACTGTTCAAACAACAACAAGGCATGAAACGTAACCAAAGGTACAGATATGAGTGCAAACTAAAATGTGCCGCAGTTGTTACTTCGCTGTGTTAGAAAAGTTCACTCTTCTCGCAAACGGTGCCTGTCCATATAGCGAAGTGACCCTTGTGCGCCAGGCAACTAAACACAATCGTTCCGGTCAAAGTTGAAGGTGTGCGATTCGCACACAGAAGGATAAGCGCACGGGCACAAGCATCTAATGCACCTCCCCTCCCTTCTTTGCGGGCGAAGTACACGTGGGAGATAAGTGCGTGTCTGCGCATCTTGACGAGCTGGGCTCCCAGCGTGGGTGGCTTAATTGCGATAGCAATTTCATTGACACTACCGGCTGGATTCTTCCGCCGGCGTTGACGTCACCGTCACTCATCGTATATGTTTACGTATTCATATATGTGTGAACGCAAGAAAGAAAAATAGCTCAGAAAAAAGGCTTTGGCGCACAGAATCCAAGTGGCACCTCTGTTTCTAGACACGGACGCGTTCAGACGGAGCCACTAAGTAACAACTTCCCCAACGTTAAAACAGCAACCTATATAAATCTACCACTTACTGCTGGTGACGGGCATCTCGGGGGGATACACTATCGTGTATTAAGCATTACGAGTGATATGGCTGCGGCATTGATTTCCGGTTTCATTTCTGTTCTTTCATTCCCATTTACTCATTATATAAACCATGTACATAGTCAATAAAAGGAGGTTCTGTTTTCAACATCGTCGTGGCTAGACCCTGACTTCATTTCTTTAGACCCTGCATTGGCGACGAGGATGTCGTGAACGTTCCCCAAGCAGCTGCGCCCGTTAGTGCCTGGCAAACATGAGCTTCCCCGGCCTCGGCTCACCACTGTTCTTTTTCGAGACACCTGGCCGGCCGCCACTACCATGACAGTAGTGGATCAGATGTTCAACGTGTACTTGGTCGCTTCCGAACCCGCCGAGTTGTCGTGAGGACGACGCAAGGTGATTTTTTTACATTGTTTGGGGGTGGAGGGCCAGCGTATTTATCAAACCTTACCTGCAGGGTCGACGGCCGCAGCACCGGCACTGCCAAGCACTGAAGCAATCGCTGTTTAGGACAGGTACAAGTATGCCGCAGCCACTTCCGACAAGTATGACACTGCACTGGTGGCATTACCACATTACATGTCGACGTCCTGCAATGTTGTCGTCGAGCTGCATTGTTTTCACCACCGTCGACAACAATCAGGCGAGTCAGTTCATGAATTTGTTACCATTCTACACGAGTTTGCGACACACCGTTCGTTTCTCAGGGTGATGCTCTGCGGCATCAATTTGTCGCCGGCATAGCTACCAACCGCGTAATGGAACGGTTATTGCTTCATAGTCCTTTACTCTCGTTTAAGAGGTCGTTGCAAATTGCACTTCAATATGAGCATGTAGCTAAAAAGCTACAAGATTTTGTTTTTTTCGGTTGACCAAGTTGCAGTGCAACATCGTCGAAAGAAATTGTCACGCTCAGCGCAGAAGAGCGATTTACAGCTAGCAGCCCACTAATCAAAATGGGTTAACGAAGAGCGGAAGCGGCTTGCGTGTGCTCCCACGGCACTGCCCCCCGGGCCCCGCCGCGGTGGTCTAGTCATTAAGGTACTCGGCTGCTTACCCGCAGGTCCCGCCGTCGAATCCCGGTTGCGGCGGCTGCATTTCCAATGGGAAGGACATGTTATATGTTCGTGTGCTCAGATTTGGCTGTACGTTAAAGAACCCCAGGGGGTGTAAATTTTCGGAGCCCTCCACTATGGCGTCTCTTATAATCATACTGTGCTTTTGGGACGTTCAACCCCAGATACCATACAATCACCGCCTTCCGGAACGGAGCAGAGAACGCAGCAGCCGTTCACAATTGCCACATGGTTTCCAATGCGGCTCACAGGATCACATTGCTTCACAACGCATGGGAAAATGTGTTTGTTTTGCGGTCGAAAGGGCCAATTTTAAAACTCATGCAACCTCAAACGAGCTCGAAAGCAAGACAATAGTCAACGCGCGAGAACAGAACGACGACACAGAGACAAGAAGGACACGAAGGGCACTAGCGCTAACTTACAACTGAGTTTATTGCGCAGAGTGGGAAAATATATAGAGGAGACAGTAAATCATGTGACACAGATCATGTGGCACAAAAACAATACAGGAGTAAAGAAAAAACAAAAGCACAGAAAAAGGCAAAGAAAAGTCTATAAAGAAAGGAACAAGAAAGGCAAAAGTAATATATCTACTTATAAATATATATAAGCGCTTATAACAGAAGAAAAGAAGAGAAATGTACCAACGTGTAACTGTATCTTCTCACAAGGACACTTCTACAGGTCAGCAAAGGAATGGGGTATGGGGAATAAAAGATACAGGGAGGATAAAATTGGAGAAGAGAAAAAAAAAGAGGTAAGGGTTATTCGATCTGCTTCCCGCAACGGACTCACAAGTCCCACGTGCCATGCGCAGCTGACTAGGAAACCCTCCGAGAAGGCCGGTGAGGTATTGTCATCGAGAGGAGAACAACGGATTGAATTGGCACGTCGTAGAAAGTGCGTGAAGCACTCGCCGAAGTGCGTAATCTCTGTACAGGAAAAATTGGGGTCCGTAGCACTCACTAATAAGAGTCTAGTAGACCTCAATGGGGAGGCACTACTGTTCCTTCAGGCCACAGCGCTCAAATAGCGCAGAAGTTTTGAGGAAGGTGATGAGGGCAGCTTGCGCGAGCTTCACCAGGCATGCGTGCGCACGGGGAAAGAGAATCACATCAACAGTGGTGGTGGAGGCCCCAGTTTGCTGTGAGCACCGAAGAGTGATCTGCGCGCTTACGAATACTCCTCACACTCGAAGATAATCTGATGGAGTTGTGGCATACTTTTAAGGTAAGGTACAGCAAAACAAGGCCAGAAGAAGAAGAAAAGTATGCCACAGATTGTTTCGGGCTGCGGGAAATGACGGCAGTTTGGGTCTCCCCGTGCTGACTGTCTGTGTACCCGTTCCGCCGTGCCGTAGCAGCCGATGCGCAAGCGGAGGAGGAGGGCAGGCTCCTCTCTCAAAAATTCAGTTTTCGGGAGTGGGCGTGGTGACTGCCCTGCCGCCACTCGTGGGGCCGCGTGGCGAGCGGTGACGGAGCACCGTGTGCGAAGCCGCGCAACGTCGAGTGTGCTCGCCGCTGTAGTTACCCTTGTTCCGGGAGCATCCTTGGCGAGCTCGTCAGCCGCTTCGTTGCTGGATATTCCAACGTGCTCCGCTATCCATTGCAGCACAAGATAACACACGAGGTCTTGCAGCGCTTCGAACTTTCGCGTGATGCGCGTGGCAACTGGTGGTCTGCGGGAGTCCTGCGTGAGCAGTTAGAGATCGGCACGTGAGTTCAAGAGAACGGCAGCCGATGAAACTGTCAGTTGAAGGAGGGCATTGGCGGTGAGGTCATGCGCGGCGAGTTCGGCTATCGTCGACGATGCCTCGCAGGCGATGCGGCACTCATTGTGAAGCTCCAGCGAAGGCACCACACACGCAGCCACGGCACAACCATCGTTCAACACTGAACTGTCAGTAAAGACGAGGAGTCGCCCCGCGAAAAGTCCATCGAAAGTGGCGGCAGTTTTGTTCCGAAGCGCACACTCTGGCGTCATCTGCTTGCTTGCTACTCCCGGTACCTATGTCCGAATCTTCAGAGGGCGGTGCCGGCAGGGTGGGGTACTATAGTCATTCACATCCGGTAAGCTCGGGACGAGGGGGTTCAATGCCGCAGCGCATTGCCCATGCGTGAGTGTGAACGTGAGGAGAGCCTGATTACAAGCTGCTGTCCGTGGCGCGAGCGTTTAATATGCTGTATGCGATTTAGCACTTGCAGATCAGCCCGGTTACCAGAGTCACGTCTCCCGCCTCAGCGAGAGTTGGGCCGATTTGAGATGATCTCGGAGAGCTGAAAAACTGGCGAAACGCATTACGATGTGCTGCATCCAGTGTCTCCCAGTTGGAACGCGCCGCGAGAAGAAGGCCGTACAAAATTCGCGCCGCAGCCATTCCGTTGTAGATGCGGAGGGCTAGGAACGATGTGCATCCATTGCCGTGAGCAAGAAGCCCTCGAGCGGTGAAAGTGACCCTTCGCTCATTTCGAAGCTGGCCGCTGGCCGCTGGTGACCAATTGAGGCGTTGGTCCAGCTGCACTCCGAGGTAAGTCACTCGCCTCTTCCAAGGGACGGGTATTGTTTGGACAGTGAACCTCAGTGTGTAGCGCTGGGCGCCATAACTGGGGTGCAGCAGCATCGCTTCAGTCTTTGTCGGTGAAAGCGTCATCCCCCTGCCATGATGAACGCGTCAATAGAATCCAACACGGTTTGACCCCTGGTGCATATACACCGGCCACTGGGCACAGGTCCTGTCGCGAACACCGCAATGTCGTCCGCGTAGACCGCCGCGCGCATACCACATGGAAGGGCACGGGTAATGTAATCGTCGATGTCAGCCATGACGAAGTTGAACAAGAAGGGGCTCAGTACACTGCCCTGCGGAACACCGACACTGACGGGATGCAGCACACTAAGGACTCCACCGACGCGCGCACGCATGGTTCTGCCGCCAAGGAAGGCAGCGATGACGCGAAGAGGAGACCGGTCATTCCGTGATCGTGCACCGCGTTCAGGATGGTGGGGTGAGGCAGGGAGTCGAATGCCGCCTTTATGTTTAGCAGGATGAGGTAGCCGGCCTCTCCTTTGTGTTGTGCCTCCTCTAGCGTTGTGATGACGCCCTCAAGGGCGTCGTCAGTGGTACGCGAATGGCGGAAGCTGCACTGTGAAGGCTAGAAAACATCCAGTGCCTCAGGAATCCATTCAAGTCTCTTCAGTGCCATGGTCTCGAAGAGCTTGCCCGCTGAGGAGGTAAGGGAGACAGGGCGATAGGATGCTGGCTCCGAGGCGGGTTAGCCCCTCTTCATCAATTGGACGACGATGACTTTGCGCCACTTTTGCGACACTATAACCGTGCGCCACACGTCATTGTAGGCGGCGAAGAGCTCTGGGAGTTGGGACTGATCGATGTTGTGAAGCATCTGGTATGTCACGCCGCCATCGCTGGGTGCTGAGCGCCGTTTGCGTGACGACAAAGCCAGGCGCAACTCCCCGAGAGTGAAATCCTCAGTGCATAAAGCGGTTACTTGATTGCGCATGCCGACGATGAGAAAAAAGCGGCGTAGTTTTTACCACTCTCGGCGATGATACAGCGGGAGTTGGGGAACCTCGGGCAAGCTTTCGGGAGCACTGATGTGGAGGGTGTCAGCCAGTAGCTCGGCGAATTGCTGGTAAGTGACACAATGTGCAACAGCATTGGCGAGGGCTGGGAAACGTAATTCGACGGGGCAGAGGACGGCTCTGAATATTGTTCACGCACGCGCGGAGCGCCGTGGGTAGTCCAGCGTGACGCCTAGACTGCCCCAGGAGTGGTAGCGTCTTTGCCGTGTGTGACGGCGACACACGGCGTCAAGGCGATTATAAAGTGACCAGAGCCCCTTGCGGTCGCTTTTAGTGGCATGGCGCTGGAGCCTCTGGCGAGCCCCGCGTAGATTCAGAAGGTTTATGCCCGGAACTGGTGTTCCCACTGGCACTGTGCATTTGCGCGAGGCCACTTCGATGCAGCGGGTGACGTGCGAGAAGTAGGTGACATCGGAAGGTGAGAAGGCAGCCGAGAGTTGCCGAAAACGCAGGCCAGTCAGTGACAGTGTATATGCACGTGCCCACGCGGCGCCGATCAAGTGGCTCTAGGTGGAGGGGGTAATGATCTGAGCCCCACGTGTCTGCCTTACTCTTCCATTCGTACTGGCTTTTGTCACTGGTCCATGAATGTGCTCTTTACGCCACGACGGACGAAAGTCGGAGAGCCTATGTTTATACCAAGCAAGCCTGTTCCAGCAATGGTATCTAACAGGTCTGTTCCTCTGCAGCCTATGTGGTCACTCTCCCAAGCCTTACGGTGCGAGTTGAAGTCTCCAAAAATTACGCAGTCACCTTGTAGGTGTCGCACCAAACGGGTCACAAATGCCGTGTCCCACCTGTGTACAGGATGGACATAAACGCACGCCACTGTCGTGTCGCACTGCCCGAGACGCACTTTAACCGCCCCACATATAACCTCGCTGCACAAGGTGTCTGAAACATCAACAGTGCAATGTGTGAGTCCATTGCACACGTAGATGGAGGCGTAAGAGCGAGCGGGAGGATATGTGGGGTCACAGCACACATCTAAGTCGCACTCGTGCACTTGACACCTCGTTCTACAATGGTAGTTCGTGTAAACATTAAGTCCACATTCGCTGCCGCGTACATAAGCATCCTGTAGTGCGACGATGTCTTACTCGTTGAGCCGCAAGTACTCAGCGAGCTCACTGTGACGACGAATACTTGCGCGCATCGAAACCTTCGAGGAACCTTAGTTTCTTCCCGGAAGGAGACACGGGGGACTTGCTAATGCTTGACATTTGTTCGTGTGCCATCTGCGCAGCCTCGACGATGAATCGGGTGCGCTCATCCCTGTGCTTGTACAGCGTCACTGTGTCCTTGAAAAGGGGCACACAGGTGCACTCAGTGCAGTGCTGAGATAGAAAGCAATATTTTCCGTGTCTGACATTGTGAGCGTGTTCTCTCAGTTGATCGTTCAGACACCTTCTGGTTGTTCCGACATAACAAGCATCGCAAGAAAGGGGGGTCCTATAGACAACTTCCCGCGAGCATGCCGCATACCTGTTTCTATGCTGAACCTTACATTCTGTTGATGACTGCATTTTCAGATGGTTTGTAGATTTCGAGATGCTGAATAATTTGAACGGTGCAGAGAACAGGACATGAACTCCCACTCGTTTTCCGATTTTCTTGAGTCTGTGTGATATCTGATGTTTGTATGAAACCACGGCTATCATTACTCGCTATGTATTCATGTTGCTCAGATCCTGTTGCTGCCTCAGCTCTGCCCTATTAGTCCGCATGATAGTCTCAGCAACGGAAACAATAAACGCCTCAAGAAAACCCAATGCCTTAAGCCGGAAAACTAGAGCATTGAATCCCGTATAGATGTTGTGAATGCACAGCCTCTTTAAGGCATTCTCTAGACAGGTTCGTGCTATGCCTCGCTTAACTAGCTTCCTGTGAGTGGAAGAAAAAGGAAGTGAAGGTTTCTGCGCACGTGGTTCATTACACTAACAAATGTGCTGTGCGCTAAAAAACAGTCTGCAATCCAAAAAGCGTAACTTGTCATTGTCGGGCATTTCATGTGTCAACACAAAAGGCTTCAAACAATCTTCAAACACACCTATTGTTTGAGCCGCAATTGAGTGGAACATAGAAAGGTTACAATTTAGAAGAACCAAGAAATCATCCACGTATCCGAATAATTTGACGACATGCGTGCCCTCTAACATTTTCTGCAGTTTATTGCCCATTCCTGCCAATATTATATCACTGAGTAGAGGTGCTATGCATGAGCCGATTGAAACACCTTTTTTTTGCAGATAAATTCCATCATTCCATTGAACGAAAGTAGCGTTAAGGTACAGCTAAACAAGGCCAGGAAAATATCGCGCACTGATGGAAGCTTTCAATTGGAAGTTTGATTCCCGAAGTCTTCTACGTTATCCTTTGTACATTCTAATACCTTATCATGAGGCAGTATACGTAGAATAGGTCCTTTATGTCAATTTAAAAGCCGAAAGCATTAGATTGATTTCACTGTTTTAAAATTTTTATCAGTGCCTGCGAGTTTTTCATCAGAAATGGGTCATCAATCTTTAGAAACTTTAGATGGGTCTGAACAAACAAGCCGACTTGCTTTTGCCACGTTCCACTTTCTGTCACAATTACTCGGAAGGGCGTGTAGACTTTATGAGTTCTGGCAAAAAGAAACCTACCTAGCCCATTTTTGTTGCTTTTGCTAATATGCTGTGCTAACTGTTTTAACTCTAGTTTACGACACATTTCCTTGGCTTGCGTTTTTACTCTATCTAGACGAATGTCGGTGCAACATATGAAAACAGAGCCAGTAGCTGTGCACGCCTTTTCAAGGTACAAGCAATTAGGAAGAACAATAAAACCACCCTCCTTATCTGATCGCACGACAGAAAGTTCATTGTCTCTCGGAAACTTGACTGTCTTCCGCAACGGAAGGCTGGTGCTCGTAGGCTTGCCCCGTAGGAGCACGTCGACGCATTCTGGGATGCATCTCTGTTTGAATTATCTGGTGAGGCGCAGCCAGCAACAGAGCGCACCATTGAAAGAAGATCGAGTGCGGACCTCTCTCGGTCGACGGCGAACTTTGGACCTAGGTCGAGGGTGTTGTGAACGTAATCTGAGAGGACAACATAACTGCAGGAGTGGACCAAACCTGATTGCCGGGACTTGGTTGGGCACTGGGCACAAAGGCTAGTTAGCTCTTGTGACCACAAGCTGTTTGCAGTGTGTTCGATTTGGTCACAGTACTCTCGCCATCTTCTTTTCTTCACTCCTGGTGTAAAATCTGTTTGTTGAAGCTAGACAAACAGGTCATCGTGGTACGTGCGCTCTTGTTGGTGCCATTCAGACTGAAGAATTTTGCACACCCGTATACCATGGCTGATAGAGGAGTCAGAACCTCAAAGCAAGGCTTTAACGTCGAGATGCAGGATCTTTGTGCGAATGCAGAAGGTAAAGGTGCGCGCACGGCAAATGGGGGCTGCGATGAGGTGTGTGGCAGCTTGGGCTAGTTGGTATGTCATGACGATAGATATAGCGCGAAAACAAAACGACGACACAGAGATAAGAAAGACACGATGGACACGAGCGCTCGTGTCCTTCGTGCCCTTCTTGTCTCTGTGTCGTCGTTTTGTTCTCGTGCTAAAACTATCGTCTGCGAGGAGGTTTATGAGGACTGATTGATGAAGAGAAACACACAAAAAAGAGCCGAAATAACTAGAAAAGTAACTTAGGAGTGTGGCAGCCTGGACTTGTTTGTATGACATGACGATAGTTATAGCGCGAGAAGAGAACGACGACACACAGACTAGAAAGACACGAAGGACACGAGTGCTTTCTTCCAACTAGGTTTATTGCGCAGAGCGCGAAAATATACAGAGGAGACAATAAACCATATTACAAAAACCATGTGGCACAAAGAACAATATATGAGTAAGGAAAAATAGCAAAGGCACAGAAAAAGTAAAAAAAGTCTATAAGAAAACGAAACAAAAAAGTAGATATAATAAAACGTGAGCCAGTGCCAAATGAGCTTCAAAGCCTTGACATCATCGTACGCATCGATGCTTCTGAGTGGGTGTCCGCCATTGTTGTTGTTCACAAGAAAGATGGCAGCATCATGATCTGTGCCAAATGACGTTGCTGCTCGCTCTTCATTTTTGGGCCTTGTTGAATACCCCTGGATTCTTGTTGCACGTTTGGTACAAGTGATCGAGCCTATGCGAGTCCTTCTTTGCAAAAATGAGGCATTCTTCCGGTCGGCTGAAGCAGACAGGTGCTTCAGAAGGGTAAAAATAATGCCTTATTTGAGTCCCTTTTCTCAATATTCAATCGAAAACTTCCAGTCATCATGTCGAAAGGTGCTTCTGACTATGGGCTGGGAGCATTTTTTCAGCAACAAGATGGCCAAGAGCTTCGTGCAGTCGCTTTCACATCGAGTGCACTGTGCCAACCAAAAAGAAAGTATTAAGTTGTGCAAAGAACAGCGATAGCATGTATTTATGCTTGTGAGCAATGGAACGCAGACCTATAGGGTTGCTATTTTAAAATTCAAACAAATAATCAGGCACTTGTGTCTTTTCTCTCATCATAGGGACCTCGAAGAGGCCCGCTTCGAATTGTGCGCTGGCGTGCAAGACTTGTGTGTTATGACTTCACTGTTGGATTCCGTAAGTGTCCATGAACACTGTTTCAGATGCACTTTCTCGCCTGCCAGCCCATACTTCACAAGCACAGTTCAAAAAGAAGAAAGAAATTGTGTCGCTAGTTGAGCCAGCCTGTGTGGCAAAGGAAAAGCTCAGGGAGCGTGTTCTCGATAATTGTTGCCTAGAAGCCGACACGTTCTTTGTGCTGAGTTCTTGGCTGCCACACAAAACCTTACCAAAAGATGTGACGCCGTTAAACTTTATCAGGGAGGAACTTTCTGTTATAGATTATCTTGTGTGCGTGCAGATCGCCTTTGGTTCCACCCTCCCTCACTGTGCAGATCATTTCCAGCGCAAACAAGAAGCATCTTGGTACCAAGCGCAATAAAGCGCGAATTCATGAGTGGTTCTGGCGGCTGCGAATGGATAAAGAAGTGGAAAAAGCAGTGAGAAAATTTTCACATCTGCCTGGAACCCGATAAATCTGCCAGGACTTCTCCAGCTCTATTGCAACCTGGTGAATGGCTTACAAGAACATGGCAAAAGCTCGCCTTACATATTGTTGATCCCTTGCAGCGTGCACCTCACAACAGCAGGTTTGCCATAACGCTTGTGGATTACCGCTTCAAGTGGCCAGAGGTTTGTCTTTGTCGTGAGGTATCCAGAAGCACAGTGAAACATTTGACAAGTTTTTTTTGCTCGCGAAGGGTATCCTGATGAAATCGTTTGCGACTATTGATCTGAGTTCATTTCACATGCATTTATATATTGAAACGCTCTAGCGAAGATTCGACGAAGAGGAGAAAGAGACTCGACTGGCTCGCGAGCGACGCTGTTGATCCTTCGCTGAGCTACACCTCTGCATTACCCATCTTGTAAATAAACGCGTTCCATCGTCACAATTGTGGTGGGAGGTGCTGGGTAAGCTAGCTACTACCAAGTGATACCGGAGAGGCACCGTCCCCTAACGACGGAACCGCTACACGAGCTTCGCCGCAGCCGTCGACTAGCGGGCTTGGCACCATTACCTCAAGAAATGCGGCTCGTTGCTGGTTGTCTCCATCCGAGCTCAAGGACGTCGCCCTACCACTACAGGGAGCCGCGAACCTTCACAGGGGAACCCGGCGATGACGTGGACGAATGGCTAAGCCACTATCAGCGGGTGAGCTGTTCGAACGGTTGGAATGCGGCTAGCCAGCTGTCTCACGTGGGGCTCTTCCTCAATTTCACGGCGCTGGTATGGTTTGAGAACCATGAAGACACATTGACAACCTGGGACCAGTTTGTGGAGGAAATTAAGAAATGCTTTGGAGACCCAGCAACGAAGAAGAAACGTGCCGAGCAGACGTTGTCGCAGAGGGCTCAAGTCACCGGTGAGACATGCAGAACCTACACTGAAGAGATTCTGAAGTTGTGCAAGTCGGTGGATGCCCACATCATGGAAGAAGACAAAGTGGGTCATATACTCAAGGGCATCGCCAATGACGTCTACCACTTCCTCATTGGCAAGGAGAGCCTGGAATGCGTGGCCGACGTGATTAACCACTGCCGAACCTTCGAGGCTCTTAAAACTCGTCGCCTCACATCGAAGTTCGGACGTCTGGCCAACGTCACTACTGTTGCCACCGTCGATGTCTGCCAAAATACTCTACCTGCTGACCTTTCCTCCACCATTCGTCAGATTGTACGGGAGGAACTGCGTCGCCATGTCTCTGTTCCCATGCAAGCAGGAGACCAGCAGTGTGATACACTATCCCCAAGCATCAATGCTGCGAGTTTCGACGAGCGCAGTTACTCCACCCGCAGTCCACGGCTGAGGGCTCCGCCACCACAGGCTACTTACGTCGAGTCGTCTTATGCGCCCCGCAGCAGTTATAGCTACGACAGCAAACCGCCTCCGTCTGTGTCCGAGTGTAAACAGTTCCCTGAGCATCCTCTCCACACCGCAGCATTCAATGTGCCACGGGAACGCCCCGTGTGCTACCAGTGCGGTGTTCGTGGACATATCGCCCGGTTTTGCCCATCGCGACGTCGCCCACGCACGACATTTTCTGACCGACCAGCGATGCTTGCACGGCGAAGCCAACAGCCCGATTACGCCTACTGGCCTTCGGATTCAACTGCCCAAAAGCACGGGCACCGGCCGAACATCCGCAGTGACTCGCCTGCCTCTGTGAGGAGCTTGACGCTACCTACTACGCGCCAGCGACGGTCCCCATCTCCCCGTCCCCGGCCGCGGCTTTCCTCTCCGCCACCAGGAAACTAGCCGGCGCGGCCGATGGAGGCGAGGTCGCTGGATGTACCGCTTTGCACACAAGTATGCCTCCATTAGTTCACATGCTTCACAACAAGGTTCATGTATTCATTGACGATGTTCACACGATGGCTCTGGTAGACACAGGTGCAACAGTTTCTGTAATGAGTTTACTTTTCAAGGAGAGACTTGGCCGCAAGGTAAGGTTTATTGGGATAAATCTTCTACTTTTTGAGCAGTCAGCGGCACGGCTATGTGTCCAGTAGGTGTGTGCACTGTGTCTGTTCGTGTTGCTGGTAAGGCGTTCAAGGCAGAATTCGCAGTGCTCGCTCATTCCACGCATGACGTTATCCTTGGAATTGACTTCTTGCAAGAGTGCCGTGCGACTGTCGACTGCGGGGCAGGCGAGGTTCTGTTGTCTGCCCTCGCCCAGCAGCCTCAGCGTAGCGGAGACGACAACCTCGTTGTAGTTAAAGATGCTATTCTACCGGCATGGTCTACTGCCAGCGTGCCCGTTGCTGCTTCGAGTGCCGACTCGAGTTTCAGTTCTCCTGATATTGTGATTGAGCCGTTGCCTTTGCCTTTTCATGAAGAAAAACATCTTTCTGCCGCTCTGCGTTGTGTCTCTCATCGAGGGAAAAACTGAATTATGGGTAGTTAACTGCTCATCCGAGTCTGTTTTACTACCAGAGGGAATGCGCCTTGCCATGTTTGAAGGATGCAGTATCTGCATAGGAGCTCTCAGCAATGCGGCAAATTCGGACTATGCTGATGTATCCGGCACGGAATACGAATTTTATAAGATGGTTAGCGAGTCTATTCCCTCGCATAAGCGCAAAGTGTTGGTTACACTGCTGGCCAGGCACGCTAAAGTATTCGATTTTGCACGGAAGTCGCATAGACTTCAGACGCCCAGCACACGCACTCGTCACAAGATCGACACCGGATCTGCGCACCCCCTCAGACAGAAACCTTATCGAGTTTCCGCGTCAGAGCGCAAGGTAATTTCAGAGCAAGTCAGCGAGATGCTAACCTCTGGCGTAATTCAAGAATCGTCAAGTCCCTGGGCCACGCCTGTTATCTTGGTCAAGAAAAAAAATGGGTCCTGGAGGTTTTGCGTTGACTACCGACATCTCAGCTCTATAACTAAGAAGGGCGTGTACGCGTTTCCTCGCATCGATGATGTCATCGACTGCCTGCGTTCAGCGTCCTATTTTTCATCGGTGGACTTGCGACCCGGGTATTCGCAGATCCCCATGGATCCGGCTGACAAAGAAAAGACGGCCTTTGTTACACCCGACGGTCTGTTTGAGTTTAATGTTATGCCATTCGGCTTGTGTTGTGCCCCCACCACATTTGAAAGATATATGGACACCGTTTTACGGGGCCTCGAATGGCAAATTTGCCTGTGTTACCTGGACAATGTGGTGATTTTTGGCCGAACATTTGAAGAACATAATCATCACCTTGACCTCGTTCTAACCTGTCTCGAGGAAGCTGCGCTTACACTGAACTCAAAAAATGTCGCTTTGGAGAACGTGAAACCTTCGTTCTGGGACACCTGGTGGATAAAAATGGCGTGAGACCGGACCCGCAGAAAGTCGCCGCTGTCAGCAACTTCAAGCAGCCGCAGTCTCCCAGGGAGTTGCGTAGCTTCCTGGGCCTGTGTTCTTACTTTCGTCGATTTGTTCCGAATTTCGCTGATAAAGCACAACCACTGACTGACTTGCTGCAAAAGGATGTCCCTTTCCGCTGGACACCGAATTGTGAGGCAGCCTTTAAGCAGCTTCGGTTCATACTGACTTCAGGACCGGTACTACGCCATTTCGATCCTTCTGCTGAAACGGAAATTCACACAGATGCCAGTGTTATCAGCCTTGGTGCAGTGCTCGTTCCGCGCCATGACAATGCTGAACACGTGGTCGCTTACGCGAGTCGTTCATTGAGCAAGGCAGAACGAAATTACGCAGTCACAGAACAGGAGTGCCTCGCAGTCGTTTTCGCCTTGCACAAGTTTTGCCCATACATCTACGGCCGTCGCTTCTCGGTAATCACCGACCATCATTCTCTATGCTGGTTGGTAGGCCTCTGAGACCCATCTGGACGACTGGCGCGATGGGCTTTGCGCTTACAGGAGTTCGACTTCACATTACGCTACAAGAGCGGTAACCGGCACGCAGACGCCGACTGCCTATCGCGCCTTCCTCTACCGACGACTGAGTGCGACGCTGACAACTTCGACCAGTATATCGGCGCTATTGCCTCTGAGTTCCCTGATCTCGCGACTTTCCGGACAGCCCAACAAGAGGACCGCTCCTTAGATTCTCTGTTCGCCTCCGCAAATAAACACGCAAACACAAGCTCTTTTGTGGTTCATGACGACGTCCTTTACAAGAAGAATTATTCCGGACAAGGCGCCCGTCTGCTTCTAGTTGTTCCACGCACTTTACGGGCTCACGTCTTTCGGTCCTTACACGGCGGCGCAACCTGCGCCCACATGGGCTTCGCCAGAACGCTTCAACGAATCCAGCAAAGGTTATATTGGCCCAAGATGCGACAAGATACGGAAAAATACGTTGCTGAATGCGAACAATGCCAACGACACAAGCGTCCCACGGCTACGCCACCAGGACTTCTCCATCCTGTTCCACCTCCTTACTCTCCCTTCGAGACGGTTAATGTCGATCTGCTCGGTTCATTTCCACGATCGAGCAGTAACAATCGATGGGTCGTCGTCTGTGTTGACCACCTAACGCGCTACGCAGAAACTGCTGCAATACCTGCTGCAACGCCCATGCACATGTCGCAGTTTATGCTTCGCTGTATAATTCTCCGCCATGGTCCTCCACGCGTTGTCATTAGCGACCACGGACGTCAGCTCATTGCCGACGTCGTTGAAGAGATCCTGCGTCTGTCTGCCTGCCATTTCCGCCATGCCACACCATATCACCCGCAGACCAATGGTCTCGTAGAGCACACGAACCGGACTCTCACGAACATGCTGTCTATTTATGTCGATTCTAAGCACAAAAACTGGGACGAAGTGCTACCTTACATCACGTACGCGTACAATACCGCGAAGCATGAGACTACAGGTTACTCTCCATTTTACCTGCTGTACGCTCGCTCCCCACGATTTTGTCTCGACACTACACTACCTTTTACACTAGACGTGGAAACCTCGATAGCCGAGACGCTCTGCCGCGCAGAAGAAGCCCGTCGCATCGCACGCCTCTGAACCTTGGCATCCCAGCAGCGTTCTAAAAAATGTTATGACACCTGCCATCGCTCTGTATCTCATAGTAAGGGCGATCTTGTGTGGTTATGGACACCAGTCCGCAAACGTGGTTTGTGCCAGAAGTTCTTGGCCCACTCTTCCGGTCCATTCGTCATTCTTGACCGCCTCAGCGACGTCACGTACGTAATCTCGAGCGTCACAAGCAATGGTCGCCGCTCTAGCAAAACAAAACTGACACACGTTGCGCGCCTTAAACCGTGCCACCATAAACCATCTGAGTGACTCGCCCAGAGGGCATCGTCTGTGAACCGCGAAGTGAAACGCGCTAGCGAAGATTTGACCAAGAGGAGAAAGACTCGACCAGCTCGTGAGCGACGCTGTTGATCCTTCGCTGAGCTACACCTCTGCATTACCCATCTTGTAAATAAACGCGTTCCATTGTCACAATATCTTTGTCGAAGGTAGTGTTATCCGACTGCTGCATTCATTAGTGTACTACCCCCGGCAAATGGACAAATACAACGGTTAAAGCGAACATTCAAAAACTTTGTTCAAGTTTCACGACTCGAAGGACGACCCCTTCGGCAAGCAGTCATGGACTACCTTGCAATATACAGGGCTACTCCATTGGCGTTGGTCCTGCCGTTCCACTTCATAGGAGAATGCCCCGAACAAGGCTGGCTGCCATTAGCCTCTCAGCATCAGCATTCACTAAGGAACAAGCCACAGAGTTGGCGTGAGATCGTCGTAGGGTCCACCGTCAACAACATAGCAACAACATTTAAGCGGATAGAAGGAGAGCTCCCCAGAAGCCTAGCATAGCTGTAGGAGACACTGTCCCTGTCAAGAAACCATCCGTTTCCTTTAAGGGTGACTGCTCCTTCTCCTTACAAACTGAAGTAATAGAAAAGAAAGGACCAGCGTTTTAACGGCTTGATATGACCGTACTTGGAATGCCTCCAAGCTGTTCAGGGTTCCTAAGAGGGGTGTTTGCTGCCCGTCGCACCTACCTGTGTCGCAGTCCCCAGTCCCGGTACCACGGCCGGCCAGGCAAAAACCAGCCGTGCTGCAGTCATGGTCTCCTGGTGTCCTGAAACCTGCCGTGCCGCTGCCATGGTCTTCTGGTGCCCGGCAAGATGCCGTGCCACAGCTGCAGTTTCCTGGTGCACAGCAACCTGCCGTGCCACCTCCACAGTCTCTTGGTATACTGCAACCTGGCGAGTTATGGTCGCCGTCTCCTGGCGTAGTGCAGCCTATTGTGCTGCAGCTGCCTTCTGAGACGCACTCACTATCTCTTGTACTGCAGCAACCAACTTCGGCATGCAGCATTCAGGGCGGCCAACCCGAAGATGCCGGCCACCGCTTCGCTTCAGGACTCTTGGACAAACATTTAGTTCATGGTCTGAACTGTGTATCTTCTGTTTAATGATCTGGAGCAGTGTATACTTGGGTTTTTGTTACTAATACGTACTAACAACTAACCGCTGAAAATGAGGAAGGAAGTTTTATTGAGTCTTGGCTTCGCTTCTGTTCTTTCATCTCCAGAGGGTACACTCACTCATGGTTATATAAAACATGTACATAATCAATAAAAGGAAGTTCTGTTTCGTATATCAGAGCGGCTATACCCTGAAACTTTTTCCCTGGACCCTACGATGGCGCAATGAGCACGTTTTGCCAGATTGTCACGATATGGCTCCCATTTCTCACGCGCGCTTTGCCCCGCAGTGAGGGGACGCTCTCGCGAGCATCGCTTATCTCGCGGTGGAGACAATCATACGCGCTAGGCTTTTCACCGGAGCGATTCTGTTGTAGCTACCGGGCACACAATGGTTACTGCACTCGTAACACAGTCTCCTTTTGCGACCAGGGCGCACTTTTCGGACGCAGCAAAGTAACAGCTGCGACGCTTATTGGCGCGCAAATTTACCTGTGAGTACGTTCCTTGTGCCATTTGTGCGGGAAAAACGTGGGGAACGTTTCGATCTGCTTGCGATTATGCGCGTGAGCTTGCCATTGGTTGCTATCGCATTTATTGTTTCAACTCTGGCCGTGAGCCCATCATGAGTGTGGCGTGTAGTCATGTTGCGGCATGAAATGCATTCCATGATTTTTATGTTAGGGCATGTCACTTGTGTTCGCCATGCAGTCTTGTCATACCATACCAGTCTAGCAACATGCCATTGAAAGAAACCATCGCAAGCCCAGCAAGAATATGAAATGTAATCATGACATTCATGACATACATGTCATGAATTTCATGTTGTGACTAGACAATCATGTTCGTCATACAGTCATGTTATGTCATACCTAGTTTCGTATCAATACTATTATCCAAGCGGCGAGGAGAGTTAAAGTCGTACGCAGCTAGACAGACAGACAGACAGACAGACAGACAGACAGACAGACAGACAGACAGACAGACAGACAGACAGACAGACAGACAGACAGACAGACAGACAGACAGACAGACAGACAGACAGACAGACAGACAGACAGACAGACAGACAGACAGACAGACAGACAGACAGACAGACAGACAGACAGACAGACAGACAGACAGACAGACAGACAGACAGACAGACAGACAGACAGACAGACAGACAGACAGACAGACAGACAGACAGACAGACAGACAGACAGACAGACAGACAGACAGACAGACAGACAGACAGACAGACAGACAGACAGACAGACAGACAGACAGACAGACAGACAGACAGACAGACAGACAGACAGACAGACAGACAGACAGACAGACAGACAGACAGACAGACAGACAGACAGACAGACAGACAGACAGACAGACAGACAGACAGACAGACAGACAGACAGACAGACAGACAGACAGACAGACAGACAGACAGACAGACAGACAGACAGACAGACAGACAGACAGACAGACAGACAGACAGACAGACAGACAGACAGACAGACAGACAGACAGACAGACAGACAGACAGACAGACAGACAGACAGACAGACAGACAGACAGACAGACAGACAGACAGACAGACAGACAGACAGACAGACAGACAGACAGACAGACAGACAGACAGACAGACAGGCTCATCTCACCTCATGCGAAGCGTCAGAGGGGGTTAGCGTGTACGTTTAGGCAGAGTTATGTTCATCTATTTTTTATTTTATTTGGCTTATTGATTTTCAAATGCTGTGAACCCTTAGATAGATTATACAGAGGCGGGAGTAAATTCACACAGTAATACAAAGAAGTAATGAGAACAACCAAATATGCGCTTTATGAACTTATATGCCCACAAGCAAAATCTTTTACTCTAAATATACACAGTAAGAATTTTTTCACGCAGACCACAGCAACAGCAAGGAGAGAACAAAAGTTTGACCTTTCCTCTGCCGCTAAAGGGAATCAAGTGTAGATGCGAAGCAGCGGGTGCGCTCACACTTACACTGGCAGCGGCGTTGACGCTGCCGCTCATCAAGCAAAGCTAAGACGCCCTTGTCTGTATTCCGAACGCAGTATCTAGTGTCTACATATACCGGGTGACTAGGGAAGGGTTGTTCAAAAGGAGCAGTCGATTTTAAAGACGATAGTCTTTCTTGGGGACCTGTGACACAAAAATTTTGCTTTGTCTGTCTGTCTGTCTGTCTGTCTGTCTGTCTGTCTGTTTGTCTGTCTGTCTGTACATTTGTCTGTTTGTCCACTCTTAACGGGTCTGGCTACCTTAAGCGGCACCAGACGATACCCCAAACGGCCAATCCTATCTGCAGCGCCCATTAGTATTGTTCAAGATTCAGCGTTTATACTTGTGCAATTGTCAATAAAAAGCAACTATTGCGCTTATCTGAGGCAACATAATATTACGTATATATTCTCCATGTGAGACTTTTACTGGAAAAAGCATCTATAAGTAACTCTAAGGACCGCAGCGTTTATCACGCTGCGCTGACCCTGGAACGCTTGCACGAAAAAGGCAAGTGTTTCCAACGCTTTGCTAAATCAACACGGTGGTGGCACCTACCCGTCACCTTGCGCTCCACACCTTATCACCACCGAGACACGCGTAGCTCTGAGACGGGTGCGCACCAGGCGCTTCGTTTTCAAAGATAACTGCCATATAGCGCTCATGTGTCACGTGTGACGTGACTTGATGCGCTCGTTCGCCAGTGCTGCACACTCAAGGCACTCTAACGCAGCGCCTCCAGAATAGCATTGACCGATTTTCTTTAGCAGATCCTTAAATAAACGTTTTGTTCACTCTCTCCAGACGCAAAACTATTGTCTTTCGACGACATTTGCCATGTAACATGCAGATACCAGGGCAATTTTCGACGAGCAGACGGCCTTGTGAGATGAGAAAGGTGGAGGGGAAAGACAGTTTTGCGGGTGTGACACGTGGCGAGCGGTGAGAGGCTAAGGAAAGAGTGACGGTAACGCGCGCGCAATGTGAGGGAAGGCGAGACCGACTTGAAACCACCCCAACACCTGCGGCCGGAAGACCGTGGTGTCGATGGAGAGACAGCATTAAACAGGCTAGTCAAAGAGCTGCTTCGCATCAAAAAGTGGCATGTTTTCTCATCAAGCAGCTTCTTTCACGAGTTTAGTGTATAATTCTAGCGTAGGCTGAGTAGCAATCTCTTCATCTAAGGCATTCCAGTCCCTTACTGCTTGTGAGAAAAAAGACTCGAAATACATTGTTAGCACGACAAAATCTCTCTAACATGAATCTGTGTTTCTGTGATGTTTCTCTAATAAAGGTGTATGTAACAAATGACCTGTGGTTAATGTTAACGCTATTATGCAACAACAAATATAATATAGCTTTATTATGTGCACGCTTGGTTGGACAAAGTTTGAGGCCAGCCAGCCGAAGCTGTTCTGTCGGGGAATCGCTATGTTTGTAACAATAGAAAATAGAGCCAAATATATATCTGTATTTATTAGAAAATTGAAACCTTTTTTTAGAGCAAAGCTGTCATGTCCACAATATATTTCCATAAAAGTGGTGGGTGTGCACTAATATGCGCACACCTATATTTTAACTAAGGCTAACCGCAAATCTCATAGTTTGCCATTTGGGAACATTGGGTGACCTAGCTTCAAGATAGTAAACATGAATTACTCTTTCTGCATACCTCACTTTAGCGGCTCCTGCTACACTCACTGAAGTTTCTTCACATTGCCGCTAACTCATGCAGGTTCAATGGATCGCTGTGGGACTACAACTCTGCATTTTTACCCACTGAACGTTTTATCAAGCGAGCTCACTTGTTCCACCACGTCGAAGAAGGTCTTCATACACACCCTTTTGGTATCTATCGGCCTCACTTTTTCTCCAACTGGCGCAACACCTATGCTTTGCACACGTGGATCAACCACCGTGAGGTAGTGCCGGAAGACCCGCTTAATAGTGTCGAGCTGAATGAGACGAACATCCGGAACTACGACACTGCCATGGGACAGATGGCCCGTTCCGTTATTTTCGGCACATCAGAATTTGTGGGCCCGCAGGCTCCCATCTTGAGTGTCTCTGAACTTGCTGCCATGAAGGACCGTGGCGGAGATCTCACACAGATACGCAACGAAAGTACGAAGCCTCTCTACGTGTTAAAATAAAATGCTCTCAGAAAACAAGTTTTCACAAAAGTTATTTTGCGATATTTCTACGTGACTGTGGAAGGCCGCCTAACACAATTCAGTTGTTCTTGCCAAATGCTAATCGACGTCTTCTAAACAACTCGCGTAACTTAATTAATAATATTCTTCATCAGTATGCTCACTAGCATTTTCATTATTCACCACTTTGTTGATATTCTAACAGCAACGTAAGTAAACTTTTCTGCGTGAGCTCCAAGATAACCCTTATGATAATAGTCATTTTACTAAATTCATGGTTAATTTATAACTAATGCGTGGCTATTTATAGCATTATCTGTAAGCTTGTTACATTTGTAACATTATCTACAGCGTGATAAAACATAAATTCAAAAACCGGGAGATGCCACATGTTTCTTGTTCTTGAGTACTGTTGGCTAAGCACGCAGTGTGGCAGAAGGTTTTTTCTAGAGGTGTGATACAGGCAAGGTATTGGGTGTGGCTGAAGAGCTCAAACGCGACAAGAAAGACTTCTGTGAAGTACCACGTGTTCTTCTGTTACATACAGTGTCAGCAAGCCTAATAATCGCTTTAGAGAACTTCTTTTCGTTACAGACAAGCGCTAAAAAAGCGCTTGTCACGGTATCCAGGGGACAGCATCCAGCCCACCACAGAGGCGTCTGCGTAAGCAGGCGTTTGGTGTGTAGCGACACCACGGAACCAAACTTACCGAAGGGGGGAGGGGGGGTATAAGCTGCTTCAAGCGCTTAGCCGTGCATGGTATTGCCGTGTTTGGAGAAAAGGGGACCCTTATGATTGAGCCAATCCTAGGTGATTCCACCTTCATGGCACCCCGGTGAAGACAACACACTCCTTCGGTGCTGACTTCTCCTGGACGGCTCCCCTGGGCCCAGGGGAAACCGGCAGTCGCCTTTTCGCATCTCTCTCTGCATGTAGGTCTTCCTTTACGCTTTCACTTTCTCTTGTCTCCTACCCTTTTGATTTACTTCTAGTTTTTCTGGCAGCGAGGGTTAGCAATGGGTTGCTATCGCATTCATTGCTTCAACTCTGGCTGCGAGCCCACCACGAGTGTGGCATCTGGTCATGTTGTGACATGAAAGGCATGTCATGATTTTTATGTTAGGGTATGTCACTTGTGTTCACCATGCAGTCTTGTCATACCATACCAGTTTCGCATTATGTCATTGAAAGAAACCACCTCAAGCCCAGCAAGAATATGAAATGTAATCATGGCATTTATAACATACATGTCATGATTTTCATGTTATGACTAGACAGTTATGTTAGTCGTACAGTCATGTTATGTCATACCTAGTTTGGTATCTATACCATTATCCAAGCGGCCAGGAGAGCTAAAAGTCGTACACAGACAGACAGACAGACAGACAGACAGACAGACAGACTCATCTCGTCTCATGCGAAGTGTCAGAGGGGGTTAGCGTGTACCTTTAGGCAGAGTTATAATTATGTATTTTTTATTTTATTTGGCTTATTGATTTTCAAATGCTGCGAACACTTAAAGAGGTTATACATCGGCGGGAGTAAATTCACGCAGTAATGAACAGAAGTAATGAGAACAACCAAATATGCGCTTTTGCGCTTTAGGAACTTTTATGTACATAAGCAAAATTTTTTACTCTAAATATACACAGTAAGAATTTTACTCTAAATATACACAGTAAGTACCAGCTGCTTTAAGCGCTTAGCCGTACGTGGCATCGCCGTGTTTGGAGAAAAGGGGACCCTTATGATTGAGCCAATCCTAGGTGATTCCACCTTCAGGGCACCCCGGTGAAGGCAACACACTCCTTCGGCGCTGACTTCTCCTGGACGGCTCCCCTGGGCTCAGGGGAAACCAGCAGTCGCCTTTTCGCATCTCTCTCTGCATGTCGGTCTTCCTTTACGCTTTCACTTTCTCTTGTCTTCTACCCTTTTGATTTACTTGTAGTTTTTCTTGCAGCGAGGGTTTGGCTTGTGTAGTAGCCAAACCGTGTGTAGGTATATGTGGTTATAGCGGCGATGACTGGCATTCATCTTTCAAGTGTTTGGTATTCAACTTGTAGCGTCCCCCTATTAGGCTCTCTGGTGAGTAGCAACCCCGGCTGCTGAAATTCAGGAAATTTTTATGGTCAACCTTTTACCCCCGCTCTAAGTTAGCCGCTCGAAAATGTGTCGCCCTAAAGAACCATTCTTATTCTTAAAATCTGTACGGTTCTTCCCCTAATATCATGTCATGAGTTAGTATGAGGCAACAATTACCGGCGTGTGGTGTGTATCGCAATGAATGCGGCTGATGCAAGGCGCGTAATCAGTTCCCAACCCGTCAACTAGCGAAGCTGATCAGTTCCGCGAAGACGAACGTGGAAGACCCGAGCACGGGAAAGAAAGGAAAGAGACTTCTTTGTTCACATGGTTTACGAGCGGAGCCGTCAAGCTCGCCCCCATTCGGGACTAGAAGGGGAAGGCTTAATCAGAAGAGCATCTGGCAAGAAGCAGGCCAGGACGTGCCGTAGAGAATGACGCGGGGGCGCGACCACTTGGCATACCTAGACATAGTGGTGTCAGGGAGACGAGCATGACCTACCCTGCTGTATGTCATTACCGAGTGTTAGGATGTCGGAGCGCCTCACTGTCGCATGCACACCTGGTAAACGCACAGAGACCAACAGTGTACCGCTCCTAATAACGTTCTACGAAGCAGCATTTAATGAGAGAGCTGATGGGGCTCGAGCGTGAGAACGGCCGCCGCGGAGGCAGCTTGGCCTGGCATGGGAGAGAGCGTCACACGTGGAGAACCCATTACTTTGCGTGTTGTATTTGATAACTTGTTTTTTGTTTACCAATGCGTGTCTGTTATGAGCGTTTCTGCAATTATTTGTGGCAATGCGAGCCCACAAACGTGATTGACTTGTGTGAAGACCGTTTCTTCATCCCAGGGTTGAAAAGAGAATGTTTGAATCTGAAATGGAAAAGCAGAGGTTCGGGCTTGAACTCGGGCAGACGCCGGAGGCTGCAATAAAGCGTCTCTTCAACGGACTACGGCTCTTCCTTCGCGCTGCCACCATGCACTCGAGTCATCGAGGGGACCCATTCCCGAACCTCAAA
Source organism: Rhipicephalus microplus (assembly GCF_043290135.1). Lineage (NCBI taxonomy): Eukaryota > Metazoa > Arthropoda > Arachnida > Ixodida > Ixodidae > Rhipicephalus > Rhipicephalus microplus. The sequence goes on along the minus strand of NC_134706.1, from coordinate 132,887,193 downwards.
CATCCCCGTTCCTTAGCTAGTGTAGAAGCTACTCTAGGAGGAGAAAATTAACTTATTTATAGTGATGTCCGAATAATCTAGCTAACTCTTCTCTCGAAAACACTCATAGAAGCAACTGCCTTAGGCTACAATGTAAACAAGTATCCCTTGCCGCACTGCACCGACGCTGGTGCCTTGGACCTTGAGTCGTAGACACTCTGCCACCAGAAGAGGGGGAAACACCAGCATACCACCACCGGTGTTTTAGAAAGAGGCCCACAGGTCTACTCTGGAGCGAGAAAGAGAACCTGTTGGAGAAGAAAGCGACGAGGACGTGGTGGGATAAGTTCCTTTGTTAAACGTAACGAGCCCCTCGATCACAATGTTATGAGTCAAGAAGCGTTTATTGAGAAAGCTCTCAGCGACGGAGCCCTGAATGGGTGGGGGGGGGGGGTCATGATAGTAATCTTCTAGTGCATTTCTTATGAGAACCCAGCAGTGTGGTCGTCACCACGTAGAAAGAAGCACGCCGTTGAAATCTGACTAGTTTGTTGGCACAAAAAGCCTGATAGGATAGGCGTTTCGGATATATTCGCTGTTTGCACAAATAAAATTATAAAACATCTCCCCAAAGGGAACCCTGATTGGATGCGAAGAAGCAGCGGTGTGGAAGGCATTGATCTTGTGGAAACGGGAGTCGACGCAGGTGCTGGAAGAAAATCGGGAAGTTCCGGTGTGAGAGGCGGGTAACGGTAACCTTGAGTGAGGCTCATCGTGGGAACAGCCAGCTGTGGTAGAAAGAACTCGACTTGCTACTACGTACCCCAGATAGTTGACCAAGGATGCCTGAGTATCGAGTTTCTACAGTTGGAGAGGTACAAGCTGCGTCCGAGCTGAAGGCAAGCGTCCCAGTACTATGGCGCTTGACAACTGAACCATTGTTTAATGTCAACAGATCAAGTTCTTGGTTGCAGTCCACAAGAATCCAAACATGGGTGAAATGCTGCGTGTACTACTGTATATCGCCAAAGTTTCATAGGTGAGGGGGACTTAAAGCTACTGCACTTCAAGAAGCGGGTGATGTTTGGTTCAGGCAATCACAGATAGAAACTTATACCAAGGAGAGAACCCAACCTAAATTTGGACAAAACCTCGACAAGACATTGCAACTAAATGATCTGAATCTATTCATCGATGAAAAGTGCATCATCAATATAAAAACTTGCCTTCAGAACACCAACTACACGTAGAACGAGATGGCACCGGTACTACTGCGGGGCAACAATGCGGTCACGCGCCACATCATTCTTCAAGTGCATTAAAATTGTGCTCCATTGTTGTGTCAACAACACTTTAAAGAAGCTGCATTCCCGGTTCTGGGTGCCCATAGCATGACAAGAAGTGAAGCGGGTGCTGCAAAAATAGATTGTTTGTGCGCGTTTCCCTATGAACGCTGCCCTTGTGCTGGTAGCCCCACTTCCTGGTGATCATGTGCGCTCTTCGCGCCCTTTCGAAGTTATAGGGGCTGACTTTGCAGGACTAAAGTTCGTGAAAGGCTTCAAGGGTGGTAAAGTGTACATTGTACTGTGCTCATGCGCAGCCGTACGGGCCATTCATGTTCAGTGTGTTCTTGAACTTACCGCAAGCGCCTCCCTGCTGGCATTCAAAAGATTTTGTGCAAGACGTGGTACACCGCGAAAAGTATACTCAGACAACGCTGCTACATTTAGGGAAACTGCACGTGAATCAGCTTATATGCATCTGCTGTTAAGGAAGGACGAAGTGAGCCGGTATCGCTCTTCCAACAGCATAACTTGGAAGTTTATTGCAGACAGAGCTCCTTGGTGAGGAGCTTTTTGGCAGCTGTTAGTTCTTATGGTGAAGGTGACTCTTCACAAGATTTCGGGGCGAGGCGTCTGTTGACTCACAGCAACTGAGTACTTTGCTGACAGCAACTGAAGCTGCTGGTAATTCCAGACCAATGTCTTACAATCATTCCTCCCCTAGAGAACCAGACATCTCAAGCCCATCTCATCTCTTCGTAGGCAGCCATTTTTTGTTGATACCTAACACTTCAGATGCTCGTGTCAAAACAAATACAGAGCTTCTCAGTTTGTGGCTGCACAGGCCGCTAATAATGAAAAAAACTTTGGAATAGAAGGCTTCACGAATATCTAATCACACTCTGAAGCGTTATATCAATATGAGATCAAAACTTAACAGCTTAAAAAGGGCACGTGGTGATTATTCACGAGGACGATGTTCCTACAATATTCTGGAAAATTGGCATAAAAAGCGAATGCGTTCAAACTGAAGGAGGAATCGTAAGGTGATGTAAAGTAAAAATACACAATGGGTCTCAGCTGTTCAAACCTATACAAAAACTGTAGCCTTTAGAAATAGCCACCTCAAGCCCGGGAGTGTGTTCAATATTAGAAGAAGAGATGCATGATGATGGAACTAGCACATGAAGCGTGCGGTGCTTGATTCGACTAATCTGGATAGGCCAAGAACGGACGCGTTAATGCAACGGCGCTCTAGGCAATTAAGTCGCCCTGTTTTTCCCTTCCAACGAGCAGGCTTTCTTCATTCTAGGGTTTATGCGCAGAGTTTGCAATCCCGATGTGGAGAGGACGCTTTATTTAGACCAATTATGTGAGAGAATACACTTCTCTGGTCTGACCCAGACCGTCAGAATAAGCGCCTGCAGGAAACGAATTATTGCATGACATTTCACCTCACGGAGGAGATAAAGCGAGACCATGAAATTTCGCTACGCATTACTCGAATTGCCGTCTCCTTCAATGGACGCTAGCGCACCTTACCAGCCGTGTGAACCACCTGCACTGTGAGATCTGCCGTGTACATAAGACCTTAACACATTTCTTATTTCGACCGCCATCTAGAAGGGTCCCCACAAAATGCGCTCACGCCAGCGCTGAAAGGCATCTATGTAGAAATGCCCAGTGAGACTGCTATTTCATGATACTACATTAAGTCAACCTCTGCTACCAGGGCTGTGATAAACTTTTATAAATGTACAGGACTGGACCATCATCAACTTAGGTACTTATGTATCCATAAGGCATCACACTTATCTTGGTGCAATCATATCGAAAAATTACCACATGGACCCTTCGCGTACTTGGAAACCAAAACTTCGGGATGCTTCGTCAACGACTCGAAAACTAGCCTACTGATCATTTTTGCGTCCACAGCTAGAATGCGCACCGTGCATAAGGTCTCCTTACAAAGCATATCTGATTCATTCACTCGAGTGCAGGTAGCTTCATCGTCGGCAATTCTAGGTGCGCATCAAGCGTGTTTGATATAAAATCGAAGCCATCACTTCCATCATTGAAATCCCGTAGGAAAATCGCACTTATCAGTCTCTTTCATAAAATATTCTGCAGTCAACACCCATCTACACTACCGCTGACCCGTGCTCATCGTCTTCACTATCATCTAAAGTTAGAAAGCCTGTTCGCTTAAACAAACGCTTTCAATTTATCGGCGTTACCTCGTGTGATAAAATACTAGAACAATCTTCCAGATAAAACTGTTAGTATACTTGCCCATGAAGCGTTCAAAAAGAAACTACATACCAAGTTTCATATCTTCTTTTTATATGTTTGTGTTGTTTCACGCATAGCCTCGACTTTCGGCTTATGCAAAGGATGCTCACTTTAGTGTGATTCGTATGGCCAAGTCAAGTGTTTTATTGCGCATTTGGTCAGTCGCCTTTATTTACTACTAAAATTTTCAGTGTATTAAAAGACTTGTCTTAGTTTTACTTCGTACAACTTATCAGTTCCTGTATTCTCTAACTCACGATCTGTGCTATTGTAATGACTATGTATGACCCCCTCACATAATGTTCAAAATAGAAACCTGCGATGTACTTGAATAAATAAATAAATAAGCTTGGAGGTCTCGCGCAGTGGAAGTTCGAACCTATTTAAAGCTACCACCTGACGTGTTCCGTTTTACGACTGGTTGTTTTCACTTGATTTCAATTTTTTTATTTACGACTCATGAAAGCAGAGGGTAAGAGTAAACATATCAGCAGAGTTTGATTAGGCTTTCCATCTTCATACAGTCTCACGTCACGTGGTTGCAGTGCACACATTTTGCGCAATAAATCTACAATAGAAGAATGAAGAATGGAAAGTACGCTAGGCTGCTGCCAAAAGAATGACAAAGGTATTATGAGCCAAGCAATTAGTGCAGTGCGAGCGCTTTTGAACAGCGTAATATCAGGTTTTCGCAAACCATTTCGCACTATTCTGGCTGATTTGAAACGTTTAGTCAGTATGTAGATATAAGATATTGCCACATTCATTTGCTCAAGTTTGGTTATCGCCCCGTTACACTACGTTCAGTGCAAACGGCGCCTAAGAATTTGGAGAAGCTTCGAGGCTGTAGTAAATCGTTTTGCTAAGATTACGCCCACTTCGTGAACATTACATATTATTCTGGAACCTACGTCACCGCTAGCGATAATGCTAAAATATTCGATGGCAATGTATAATTGCCGACACGCTTTGCCCCTTGTCAGTTATTCGAAGGCCGACGCTCCGTTCACCCCTATCAGTGCAAGTCTGCTACTGTAACTTGACTTTCCGTTTACTAGGCCCAGGTTTGCCTAAACAAACAGATTGATCTGACAGCCAGTCTCCCGCACTTCGTGCGCATCAAGACCCCGTTACGTCTGGTGGTGTGCCGCTTCTTTGATGCACCGGACGCCCCCGTCAAGCTGTGAACCCAGCCCATGTGATGAAGACACCAACGCGATCCAGGAGCAGGGAGTAAGCTGCAGGAAACAAGATCTGCCACCGTAGTACGGGCTTCTACCCGACAAGACTCGGAATACCAAGCCTTTGGTGTCGACCACGGTGATGACAGCGCCTGTACCACCAACAACAATCCTGCTCCGCAGACTCAAGGAGCCGCCCACTTTCCGTGGTTCGCACTTGAAGACCCGGAAAGCTGGCTTGAAAGGTTTCACCGAGTCTTTTTTTTCAATACTTGGATCGAAAATGACAAGCTGCCGCTTGTCTATTTTGCCTTGCAAGACGCCGCCAGGATGTGGTACGAGAACCAAGAGCCAACCTTGACAACGTGGGACATTTTCCGCTCCAGACTCTTTGCTACTTTCACAAGCGTCGTCCGCAAAGAGAGGGCTGAAACACTGCTCAAAACTCACGTCCAGCTACCCAACGAAAACGGCATGCTTTTCACAAAAGAAATGACTAAAATATTCTGCCATGAAGACTCCGAAATACCAGACGGCAAAAAATTCCAGTTTTTTATCATCATAATCATCATCATCAGCCTGACTACGTCCACTGCAGGACAAAGGCCTCTCCCATGTTCCGCCAGTTAACCCGGTCCTGTGTTTGCTGCTGCCAATTTACACCCGCAAACGTCTTAATCTCGTCTGCCCACCTAACCTTCTGTCTCCCCCTAACCCGCTTCCCTTCTCTGGGAATCCAGTTAGTTACCATTAATGACCAGCGGTTATCCTGTCTACGCGCTACATGCTCGGCCCACTTCCATTTCCTCTTCTTTATCTCAACTATGATATCCTTAACCCCCGTTTGTCCCCTAATCCACTCTGTTCTCTTCTTGTCTCTTAAGATTACACCTACCATTTTTCTTTCCATTGCTCGCTGCGTCGTTCTCAATTTAGGCTGAACCCTCTTTGTAAGTCTCCAGGTTTCTGCTCCGTAGCTAAGTACCGGCAAGATACAGCTGTTATATACCTTCCTCTTGAGGGATAGTGGCAATCTACCTGTCATAATTTGAGAATGCTTGCCGAATGTACTCCACCCCATTCTTATTCTTCTAGTTACTTCAATCTCGTGGTTAGGCTCTGCGGTTATTACCTGCCCTAAGTAGACATAGTCTTTTACAACTTCAAGTGCACTATTACCTATCTCGAAGCGCTGCTCCTTTCCGAGGTTGTTCTACACTACTTTCGTTTTCTGCAGTTTAATTTTAAGACCCACCTTTCTGCTCTCCTTGTCTAACTCCGTAATCATGAGTTGCAATTTGTCCCCTGAGTTACTCAGCAATGCAATGTCAACGGCGAAGCGCAGGTTACTAAGGTATTCTCCTTTAACTCTTATCCCTAACTGTTCCCATTCTAGGTTTCTGAAAACCTGTTGTAAGCACGCGGTAAATAACATTGGGTAGAATGTGTCCCCCTGCCTTACACCCTTCTTGATTGGTATTCTGTTGCTTTCTTTATGAAGCACTATGGTAGCAGTTGATCCCCTGTAGATTTCTTCCAGAATGTTTATATATACTTCATCTACGCCCTGATTCCGCAGTGTCTGCATGACGGCTGATATTTCTACTGAATCAGTTTTTTATACGAGGCGTTAAACAGCATCTTTTCGCGCGACTGATGACGAATCCACCAAACAGCGTCCAAGAATTTGTATCGGAGGTGACCCCTATCAAAAACACCATGGACATGCGCACCAATCAGTACAATCGTCACCTGACTCCAGACTGCGCAGCTGCTCAAGCCGTTGGCTCGACAACCTGCGTGAAACGATCCGAACGATCATGTGGGGAAGAGCTGCGCAAGGTTTTACCTTCGGCGCAGCCTCAAGTTGATTCGATCGCTGATATTGTGCGATAAAAAGTTCGGCAATCACTTCGAATTGCCCAAGCCCCTCCACCCGAGCCGGAAGTGATGAGCAATGCTGCTGCAGCCCGCTGTCACGCCCCTCCTGCACGCGCACGCCGAAACGCCGCCCCGTCGCACTTCAGTCTCCAAACGCAACCGCTGCCACCATCACCACCAACGTCCTACCGTTCACCAGCGGGTCAGCGTAGCGCGCCGAGGAAAACCGACATTTGGCGTGCGGCTGACAAACGCCCGCTCCGCTAGAACTACGGCGAGGCCGGGCACACCTGCCGCCATTGCCGGTAGCGACAAATGGGTCTACGGGGCATCATCGCACAGTGTCCACAATGGGATGAATGACCGTATGACATCGCCGACTACCTCGCAGGACCGCAGTCGACATCACGACGACCTTATCGCTCGCCGTCACCAGGCCGCTACGCCTCACCGCACCGCGGGCAGCACACTGGCCCTGTTCTGTGCCCGGAACATGAACCTTGAACCCTTAAAAGAGCCGCTTTGCATACGAGGAGCTGTTGTTTCTGGGACACATCATTAGCAAGTTCGGAGTGCGTGCCGACCCACGAAAAACAGCCACTATCGCATATATCCCACAGTCCAGTGACAAGAAGGCTCGCTGAACCGCTAACTCACCTCACGAAAAGCAACGTCGAATTCAGGTGGGAAGCGGCATAGAAACTCACCAAAAAACCACCGATACTTGCGCATTTCGACGAATGCGCCGAAACAGAAGTACACACCGATGCAAGAAGCGTAGGGCTGGGCACCATCTTTGCGCGAAAAACTGACGGCGTGGAAAGGGTTATTGTTATGTTAGCCGGTCGCTATCCAAGGCCGAAGCCAACTATTTCACAAAAGAAAAGGAGTGCCTTTCCACCATCTGGGCAGCGTCAAAATTTTGATTCTACCTCTACGGCAGGCCTTTCAACGTTGTGAGCTATGACCACGCCTTGTGTAGGCTAGCTAACTTGAAAGACCTTTCGGGTCACCGCGCACAGTGGAGCCTCAGACTTAAAGAACTCGACGTGACTGTCGTTTACAAGTCTAGAATAAAACTCTCTGACACCGACGGCTTGTCTCGCGCCCCCGTCAAACCACCGCTGCCCGACGGCCTGGATGAGGACCGCTTCTTAAGAACGATAACTGCTGACGACTTCGCCGAGCAAGAGCAAGCTGACCCGGAACACAGAAGCCTTGTGGAATACTTTGAACATAACAGCAGGGCTGTTCCGAATGTTTTTTAAAGAGAAGACTGAAGTCATTCTTTTTGCGAAACGGAGTGTAGCGGGCGATGACGCCGGTGATAGCGATAATTTTATTTTTGTGCGCATACCAATTCATATGCCGAGGGGCACGGCGCAGACGCGGCCAACATGCCTCACGTTATCTCCGAAGGGCCGCGGAAGATACGCAGCCACGCCCCTTTTGGTTGTCGCTTTCGAAGCCTGTTTTTCTTGGAAAATAAACTAGTCTTGTCCCAAACTTCAAGGAGTGTAGGTGCCTTCTTTTTGCGCTTCCGTGGGGCGAGTACGCTACAAAGTGGTGACCTGGACGTTTGGAAAAACAGCAGCCATGTCAGACAAGGAAGGCACTTTAAGCTCACCCACAACCAACGCCTCAGAGTTAAAGCTTCCTCATTTCCGGCCCAAAAACCCCAGGGTGTGGTTCAACCAAATCGAGGCCCACTTCGAGCTTCGACGCATCACATCGCAGCAGTCGAAGTACCTGCACGTCGTTTCAGCACTGCCACCTGACATCGCTGACGCCGTAGATGATGTGCTCGCCTCCACTACATCGGAGAAGCCCTACGACGAACTAAAAAGCACCGACCTGAAACGTCTTGAGGTGTCCGAACAGAGCAGGCTGCAACAACTCCTGTCTCATGAAGAGCTCGGTGACCAGCGTCCCTCACAACTACTCTACCGAATGCGTCAGCTGCTGGGCCAACAAGCGTCAGAGGAGCGTCAACGTCCATTGCTTCGCGAGTTGTTTTTGCAAAGACTGCCACAGTCAACACGGATGATAACGTCTGGCTCAACGCGCCGACCGCATCACCGACTGCAATGAGCCACCAAAAATGTACATTGCTGCAACGGGAAGGCCCGAGCATGCAGACCGGTTAGGTCGCTTAAAGGACAGAGTTGATCGACTGGCTGCAGCAGTTGAAAACCTCGCCCTGTCGAACAAACACCGGCCTGTACGGCATCGTTCGCCGTCCCGTGCTCGAAGACCGCAGCACCACGTACACTCAAGCGAGGCAGAGCAAAACATCTGCTGGTACCACCGTCGTTTTAGAGAGCAAGCCACTCGCTGCACCCAGCCATGCTCGAGGACGGGAAACGCACCGGCCAGTCGCTAACGGCGGAAAGCGACACGAGCCATCGTTCAAGCTACCTCTTCTTTGTCGTCGACCGCATCACCGGCACACGCCTCCTTGTCGATACCGGAGCGGAGCTATCTATCCTACTAGCAGCAGCTCAACATCGCTGGGGCGGCAAGTCCATTTCGAGCCTAATTGCAGTCAATAATACTGCAATTGCATCATATGGAGTCCAGTCAATGACTATAGACATCGGACTCAGGAGTACATATTGATGGCTCTTCGTTGTGGCCGACGTCAGAATTGCCATCCTGGGAGCGGACTTTCTGAGCCACTACAATATCGACGTCAGCGATCACGATCGTCGTCTCAAGGATAACGTCACTGCGCTCGCTGTTATCGGACTGAAGTCTGACCTGTCCTTATGCGGCCTTTGCACTTTCAACCCAGAGTCAAGCTTTCAAAAGATTCTGGCTGAATTCCCTGAAATCACCAGACCTCAGAGCACTGAACTGCCAATTAAACACAAGGTGACGCATCACATTGTCACCACTGGACCGCCCGTCACCGCTAGACCTAGAAGACTCGCTGGACAAAGACACGAAGTCGCCCGCCGTGAGTTCGACCACATGCTCCAACTCGGCATTATTCGACCTTCTTCCAGCAACTGGTCTTCCGCACTGCACATGGTGCCAAAACAAGAGTATGGTGACTGGCGGCTTTGTGGTAATTATCGGGCACTTAATGCTGTGACAACGGCAGACCAATATTCTCTACCCCACATCCATGATTTCAGCGCTCGCCTCGCGGGAACGGCCATCTTTACTAAGCTGGATCTGATGACCGCTTATCACCAGATTCCAGTAGAACCAAGCGACATCCCAAACACGGCCTTGACAACGCCTTTCGGCCTCTTCAAATTTGTTCGTATGCCATACGGACTGAAGAACGCGGCACAAACTTTCCAGCGTTTCATGAATGAGGTCACTCGCGGACTGCTCTTTGTTTTTGTCTACTTAGACGACATTTTGATCGCCAGCAAAACGCCCGAGGAGCATGTAAATCACCTGCGCCTCCTCTTCAAGCGTCTTGACGAGCATGGTCTGGTTTTGAAGCCCTAAAAGTGCATCTTTGATGTTGAAGCACTAGATTTCCTAGGTCATCGAATCGGCCCGCAAGGCATCTTGCCGCTCGAATTACGGGTGCAAGCAGTCAAGGAATTCCCAACGCCTACCTCTTTCAACAAGTTGCGCGAGTTTCTCGGGCTAATCAATTTCCATAGGCACTTCATCTCATCCTGTACACACATTCTACAGCCGCTAACTGACTTGCTGCGCCGACACGGCAAGAAAACACCCGAGCTTTACTGGTCAGCGGAGCACGAAAAAGCCTTCCAGGACGCAAAAACTAAGCTTGCCTCCGCAGCACTTCTGATGCACCCGCTTTCCGACGCGCCAACGCGGCTCATGGTTGACGCTTCAACGACGGCAGTGGGAGCAGTGTTGCAACCATACGACGAAAAGGACTGGAAACCGATAGGTTTCTTTTTTAAACGTCTTAAACAGGCGAAAGTGCGCTACAGCCCCTTTGGAAGAGAGATGCTGGCTATTTATTCCTCCATAAAGCATTTCCGTTTCTTTCTAGAAGGCCGCATTTTTCACATTTTAACGGACTACAAGCCGCTGACGTATGCGTTCAAGAACAACGGTTCCTCATATTCGGAAAGAGAACTGCGCCAACTTTGTTTCATTTTCAAATTTTCCACGGACATCCGCCACATAGCAGGGAGCGAAAACGAAGCAGCCGACACACTCTCCCGTATCGACATCATTTCAGCGTCCATCGACTTTGAGACATTAGCCACCGCCCAGCGGAAAGACCCAGAGCTAACCGAGATGAGCAGAATTCACTGTCACTGGTGCTCGAAGAGATCAAGCTACCATACACAACGACTATGGTCACATCGCAGAAATCTCCAATACCCTTCATACCCGACCAGTTTCGGCGTGCAGTGTTTGACAGTCTCCATGACCTCAGCCAGCCAGGAATCCGCGTGACGTAGAGGTTCGTCACAGACTACTTTGTGTGGCCCGGAATTAACGCCGACGTTCGACGCTGGGCGAAGACATGCCGAACATGTCAAGCAGTCAAGGTGACTCATCACATGCGCACAGCACTCCAAGCATTTCGGCCAACAGAGTGTCGTTACGACCACGTGCACCTGGACTTGGTGAGAACTCTTCCTCCTTCCCAGGGTTACTGATACCTGCTCACTTGTGTCGACCGCTACTCACGGTGGCCCGAGGGGACGCTGATACTGGACATCTTAGCCGGGACCGTCACACAGGCGTTTGTGGCCACATGGGTTTCACACTATGGCTGCCCGCTGCGCATAACGACTGATCGTGGACGACAATTCCAGAGCTGGCAAAGCTTCTGGGAACACAGCTCCAGTACACCACGGCTTACCATCCAGCGAGAAATCGAATGGTGGAGCGGCTACGCCGTGAACTGAAGGCATCTTTAACAACCAAATTGGATAGAGAGCACTGGGTGGAGAAGCTCCCTCTAGTTGGACATGGATACGCATCTACAGAAAGAGAAGGTTGAAGGCAGAATAAGAGCAGCCGGCCTGGCATACAGGCGTTTACGTTATATATATATATATATATATATATATATATATATATATATATATATATATATATATATATATATGGCAAAACGGGAGCGTTGTCTTGGAGCGTTCCTCTTGGGGGATAGTGGCAATCTACCTGTCATAATTTGAGAGTGCTTGCCGAATGTCCTCCAGCCCATTCTTATTCTTCTAGTTACTTCAATCTCGTGGTTAGGCTCTGCAGTTATTACCTGAGCGTTGTCAACAAGGATAAATATATTTATTTCCCAACAGTTTCGGGAGGGGTCCTCCCTTCATCAGGGGATGAGTTATACTGACATGAGCTTCCAAACTTCGTTGCTGCCGCGTCCCTCTCGCCTTGAAAGACGTTTGTGACAGTGAGAGGGAACTTGAAAAAGGAAAAACAAAAAGCAAAAAAGGGGGAGAAAAAAGACGAAAAAAAGAAAGAAAAGAAAGAAAGTAAAAAAGAGGAGGAACGACTGTCAACACTGAGAACGAAGGCAACTGTCGGTCTACATCCGCATATGGTTCATGGATGGTTCATGGATGCAGATGTGGATGTAGACGGACAGTTGCCATCGTTCTCAGTGTTGACAGTGGTTCTTCCTCTTTTTTACTTTCTTTCTTTTCTTTCTTTTTTTCGTCTTTTTTCTCCCCCTTTTTTGCTTTTTTGTTTTTCCTTTTTCAAGTTCCCTCTCACTCTCGCAAACGTCGTTCAAGGCGAGAGGGACGCGGCAGCAACGAAGTTTGGGAGCTCATGTCAGTATAACTCATCCCCTAATGAAGGGAGGACCCCTCCCGAAACTGTTGGGAAATAAATATATTTATCCTTGTTGACAACGCTCCCGTTGTGCCATATCCCATACCTTCATACCTTCACGAAGACTAACTAGCCCATTGAATTATTACTCCCACTATATATATATATATATATATATATATATATATATATATATATATATATATCAGCGCTTCGAGATAGGTAATAGTCACTTGAAGTTGTAAAAGACTATGTCTACTTTGGGCAGGTAATAAATGCAGAACCTAACCACGAGATTGAAGTAACTAGAAGAATAAGAATGGGCTGGAGGACATTCGGCAAGCACTCTCAAATTATGACAGGTAGATTGCCACTATCCCTCAAGAGGAAGGTATATAACAGCTGTATCTTGCCGGTACTTAGCTACGGAGCAAAAACCTGGAGACTTACAAAAAGGGTTCAGCTTAAATTGAGGACGACGCAGCGAGCAATGGAAAGAAAAGTGGTAGGTGTAACCTTAAGAGACAAGAAGAGAGAAGAGTGGATTAGGGGACAAACGGGGGTTAAGGATATCATAGTTGAAATAAAGAAGAAGAAATGGACATGGGCCGGGCATGTAGCACGTAGACAGGATAACCGCTGGTCATTAAGCGTAACTAACTTGATTTCCAGTGAAAGGAAGTGGGTTAGGGGGAGCTAGAAGGTTAGGTGGGCAGATGAGATTAAGAAGTTTGCGGGTATATTATAAATTGGCAGCAGCAAGCACAGGACCAGATCAACTGGCGGAACATGGGAGAGGCCTTTGCCCTGCAGTGGACGTAATCAGGCTGATGATGATGATAATATATATATATATATATATATATATATATGTGTGTGTGTGCGTGTGTGTGTGTGTGTGTATTGAAAGTGAATAATACTTGTTAGGGTTAAGAGTTCCAAAATCTCTACACGACTATGAAAGATGCCGTAGTAGAGGACTCAATATTTTAAATCACCGGAATTTTTTCAACGTTCCCCCAAATATAAGCACACGGCCTCAAGGATTTTCACCTCCAACAAAAACGTGGCCACCGTGGCTGGAATTTGTTCCCACGTCCTGCAGGTTAGCAGCCAATTGTTTGAGCCAGTATAGCACTGCGCCTCATTATATTGTGCTCGAAAGTTAGGAAACTTGATGGAAGTTATTTTTCTTAATGTTGATACTTCTTTTTGTTAAGCCTAAGAAATTTACCTCAGGTGAAAAAAATGGGCAGATCCCACGTACAGTGAGAATCAATGATATGCGAAGCACAAATGAGAAATGTTTATACGTAACGTTAAAAACAGCACGACAATACGAGGTAAATGATGCTGTATATGACGTCCACGTCAAAATTATCATGTTTGGATGTGTCGTTTACCTTCGTCATCTATGGCCGTCACTTGATACCAAATTTAGTATTTTTTAAGCTAGCGAAACGACCGCGAGACCCTATGGGCGTGGTAGGTTGTCATCTTCTTAGATAACACGCGTGACACGATTATCATGTTTGCATCACTCATATACCTTCGTCACCCATTGACGTCATGTAACACCAAGTTTGGTATATATGCAGCTAGCCAAACGGCCGGGAGTGCCTCATGAAGGGCCCAATAGGCTACAATGTAGCGTTGAAGTCTGCACATTCTGGGCACAGCGACGCCACGTTAGAAAAACGCGAGCGCTCTATAGTCTGAGGCCAGGTGCGACCGACGCGACCAGCGTCCGTCGGCGCGGCCCAGCGGCAACCAGCGTGAACTGCGACATGCTGAATTTCGCTCCGATGTCATGCATGTCATGATTTTCGTGTGTGGGTCTGTCGCTTGTGTTCGCCGTGCAGTCATGTCATACCATACCAGTTTTGCAACATGGCATGAGAACAAATCCACCACAAGAGCTGCAGGACCGTGAAATGTAAATCATGACATTCAAGACATAGATGTGAATTTTTTTGTGTTGTGACTAGTCATATATATTCTTCATACAGTCATGTTACGCCATACCAAGTTTGGTACCGGTGCCATTATCGAAACGGTCAGGAGAGCTAAACGTCGTAGGCGGCCAGATAGATAGATAGATAGATAGATAGATAGATAGATAGATAGATAGATAGATAGATAGATAGATAGATAGATAGATAGATAGATAGATAGATACGCACAAAGTCGCCGAAGTTCGCTAAGAAATGCTTCGCATATAAAAAGAAGATGCATTTTATTTTGGGATCCTTTTTTTCATTATAAACTTTCCTTTCGAGAACGTTTTTAATGATAGTAATAACACTAATACTATTATTCTTCTTGTAAATATAAATTATAACAAACATATATTTGCTTTGTTTGAGCCATTCCAGAGGGGGCAGAAGGCTAGATCAGAAGCTACAAAACTGTAGCATGAGAGCACTTGAGGCCCAACGAAATCACATTCATGCGACACAATGATAGTAGTAGTAGTAGTAGTAGTAGTAGTAGTACTTTTGTTTACAGTAAGCCGGATACAGAGCTCACTGCAGGAGCAAAGGGCTAAAGGCGAACAGCCTGACAAAGGCCCTTGTCCCTCCGCAGTCCGTGACAGTGCAAAGCTTAGACATCAGCGCTGACAAACAATATATATATTCAATACATTGGTTTCAAGCAACCTGCAACTGTACACATGAAATTCATATATAAATAGCATAAGAAGTTTACATAACACATTTTAAGAATTAGAGGTCACTCTCGTGAAAATTCACAACGATATCAATGAAACAACTCAAAAACACTTTTTGAGAATTAGAGGTCACTCTCGTAAAAATTCACAACTAAACGATATCAATAAAACAAATCAAAAACAGACACAAAATGCATGCGGATACACCGAATTGCGCTGTATACACTCGTATATTTGACATAAAAATTTATGAACAATTTAAGCATTTGCAGAGGCATGAGACTCCATTAAGTAGTTTTGATAGTGTAGACCGGTGGTTATGAATAAGTTCTTTATTTCTTGAAAGTCGCACTACTAGCCCTAAAGTTCAATTGATCTGCGAGGGTATTTAAAACAAGAGGTACCTGGTAAGCAACACTTTGTTTTCCATGCTTGGTTCTTGTTCTAGGAGCTCGTTTCTTTTGTTCTCGCAGAGTGTAGTGTGGTCGTTCGGTGCAACTTTCTTCATATAGCTTATTCTTTTGTATTAACTGAAGCAATTTAAAATGATATAATTGGTCAATTCTGAGTATGGAATGTTTAATGAATAGTAGAGCAGTGTGCAAGTCTTGTAGATTTCCCCTGTATTTTTCAAAGCAGCGCAATATTTTTTTTTGTATCGTTATTAACTTATGCTAATTCCCTTGTGATCCTCAGAAGAAACTAAACGCAGACAACGAGCAAACTTGAAGTACATTGCACATACTAGGGGTAATGAACAAAAAAAAATAAAGAAATAGAACTACGCAAGTTTTAACAAAAAAGAAGTACTTTTAAATACAAACAGAAACAAAAGCAGGAGACCTATACACTGCAACTTGCAAAATATTTTTATGCTTTTTAGTTGTCAGGGCACGTATTCACGATGTGTTGCGCGGCACGCGTGACACAGGCTTAATAAATGTGAAAACACACAGGTTGATGCGGTTTGTTGAACTCAACCGCTCAGAGATGAAGTTGTCAACTATGAAGGCAGCAGCTGATAGGTGATTCAGAACCTATCCTCTTCTCTAGCTGGATCATGTTGCATAAAATCCCGTACAACCGAAAAGCGTATTTTAATATTAGCTTCAGCATGCGCGGTCATGCGTTCACAGTTATAATATCTGTACTTTGTACAGCGAACGTTGCCGTGGCCAAGCTTGGTTCTCCGGGAGGACCACGCAAGCTGCTATATGACGTGCCAAACAGTTTCCAGGTATTGTGCTCACAACGTCGAACGATGAAAGTAACAAAAGTTAGGAAAGAGTTCGGTTGGCTGTCGCTTTTTCACTTCGCCTTTAAATGGTTCTTAAGCAGTACTGCGTTCAAAGAGAGCGTAAAGGTTTCTTCGTGAATTTCCTGACTCTTCCCACCGGCAGTGTCTCTTCCTATCCAGATAGTTTTCAAGAATACTCGTTGTGCGTTTCAGCAGTATTGCCTGTACTTGGATGGTAGAAAAGCACCAGACGAAGATAAATCAATATGGAACTTGGCTTTTAAACCTCCTACGGATCAGTCTTCTGCTATCATAGAGGGCACCTGCATACCAGAGAATCTTGGAGAAATTAACACGTGCATTCTTTACATTCTCAGAAACCATTCAAAGGGCTTTATAGTGTACACCGTATTGAACCTTGGTTGACGGTCATAAGCGCAAGCTTGGGAAGAGGTGCAGTGGGCGCCCGCCCTTTTTTTTCGACCCCATACGTGTAAGAAGTGTTGCACTTCACGTCAGTTTTAGTCCACATGTTATGAAAACGCCGATGCTTGAGGCTTAGTCTCGACAAATTACTCCTGATTTCACATTCGAAGTACTCAACACTTCCAGCCTCTACCCCAGAAAGCCATCGTTCAGAAGAAGGCCGTTGTGAGAACAGGTTGTCACTTTTTTTTTCTGCAACGGCGGAGCTTCAGGTTTTTTTTTTTTTTTTGAGGGTGGATGACATGGGGTGAGCGCGATCATACTTCTCTGCACCAAATGACGACTTCTTCGGTTCATTCCTAAATGACCACTCGACTGCTCACTGAGCATATTCACGTTTACCGTTTGTTGCCATATTTCAAGACCATACATCTTGACTATTATGGGGTGCTTTTTATGATCTGAAATAACTAATTTGAAGCTAGTTCCTGCATATATGGCTGAGACATATTACCGCAATGTGAAAACCACCCTAAAAGAAAGATTTCGAAGACATGCACCACCTTAAATTTGTTTTCTTTGGTTTTCTTCAGTTAGTGCTACTATGTATAAGCCTGTTATACCTTCAGCTCTAACGGTAGATATTACTGTGCACATCGCAAAGGCAATGCTTCCGTTCTTATGTGCATCTCTGAATGTACAATTAAGTTTTCCTTCCTCTCCTTGAGCGAACAATAAACCTGGATTGACCTGGGTGACTACAGTGTAAGAAACCAAAGAGAGCCGCAGTTCAATGCAACCGCTACACAAGATAAGCCTATTCTGTAGGCCGCAGAACACGCTTACCATGGGCACCTACGAATGTAGTCAACTGCTCCTGTTCGGCCGCGGTTCACGATAGTCAGATGCACGCAGGGACAGAAACTTCTCAGTTGTTGAAATGAGGAAATAACTAGGCTTATTTATTTATTTATTTTATTTATTTTCAAATACTGCAGCCCAATGCAGGGCTATTGCAGGAGTGGGGTACATACAGTAGGAAAGAATACGAGTAACATAAACACAAGTTCTTCATCAGAACAAATCACAACAATTATCGCCACATTCTAAGCACAACCGGGTACATAAAAAAAGACAACAATGTCATTCCAGTGCACGCCGACGTTCAGTCCAACACCACTCAAGCTTCGGAAGCGGGCCCCGGCTCCCCTCACCGACAGCGAGGACGAAAGATTCCAGCAAGAAGAGGACATCACCGACCCGGCGTCGCCATCCAGCGGCGGGTTTGACTACGAAACGAGAATCAGGCAGATAAACGCGCGCCTAGTGAAACACGACAGGGAGATCGGCTCCCTCACCGCACGGGTGGGCGCCCTGAAGATCAAAGTCGAGAGAGGATTTGCTGAGGTAAAGAAAGAATTCGCCGAGGTGAAGCAATCAATCGAGGACCTGAAGAAATTCATAGTGAGCCAATTCAACATGATTGGTAAAGGAGCCCAAATTCAGGTGGAAACCCTACCCAAACATGGATAGACGGCCCCAAGGAGATCGGATAGTGATGTGGCACTGGAACGCTAACGGCTACCGGTGCCGCAAGGCAGTACTTCAACAGCACCTGCGGTCGCTTGATCAGAAGGAGCTTCCCGACGTGATAGCGATCCAGGAAACACACGCTGAAGACCCCAAGATCACCTCGCTGCCGGGTTACCGAGCGTACGCCCGCCCGCCGAGCGCCCGCACCTGTGGGAAAGGCGCCGCGCAGGGCGTGTGCACGTTTGTGAGGAAAGGTATCACGAGCGTAGGCAAGGACGAAATCCTAAACTACAAAGACTCCGCCATCGAAGCCAACGTGACGGAAATCATCATTGCGGGCAAGAAGGGAAGAGGCAAGAACAAGGCTTCGACCACGGTGTACATAGCAAATGTATATAGCAACCCACAGCACGGAAACCAAAGATTCAAGACCCTGTTGCACAAGATCCGCGACGCCGCCCACGGCTCTGGGGCCGCGGCGGTCGTCTGCGGGGACTTTAACGCACCGCACGAGGAACTAGGGTACACTCGCACAACGGTGAAGGGAAAGAGATTACTGGAAGACGCCGAGGAAGCGAGCTTCGAGCTGCTCACCGACCCGGCACAACCAACGCGAATCGGAACGTCGACAGCCAGAGACACCACGCCCGATCTTTCGTTCGTGCATCTGCCGCGAGGCGGGACTGCGCGATGGAAGAACACGCGCTGGAATCTCGGAAGCGACCACTACATCGTCGAAGTCACGATACCGCTCGCCCACGCTCGTGTGGTCGACGGAACGACCAAACGACGTCAGCTCCTCACCGATTGGCACAAGTTCAGGGAAGCCGATCTGGGCGAGGTGGACGACGTGGAGAGATGGTCGGCGAGCCTTGTCTCCGCCGCCAAGGACGCCACGACCGAAGTCGAGGTACCGGAGGAAGCCGATCGGGTGGACCCGCGCCTCGCCCATCTCGTGGAGGCGAGGAGATCGCTACAACGAAGATGGAAAAGACAAAGGCACAACCGAACGCTGCGCAAACGCGTCGCGGCACTCGGGAAGGAGATCGAGCGCTACAGCCGCCAACTGTGTGCCCAGCAATGGTATGCCATGTGTAGCGAAGCGGATGGCCAACTCCATAGGGGAGGCACGTGGGCCCTCCTGCGCCACCTCATGGACGAGACCAAGAGTAAGGAACATCAACGACACCGCATGTCGCAGATCCTCCACGCCGCGGCCAACCAGCTAGGCGAAGCGGAGATGCACAAGCGGCTAAACGACAAGTACCTCCCGGCCACAAACCACGTGGAGCATCCGGAATACGACGGCGCGCCCAACCCGCTGCTCGACCGCGAGATCGAGGAGTGGGAGGTGCGCCAGGCAACGAACGCCCTGAACTGTCGCTCAGCCGCGGGACCGGACAAAGTGACAAACAAGGCTCTGCGTAACATCAGCGACGCTGCAGTCTCGGCCCTGACGAAGTACTTCAACGCCTGCTGGACGAGCGGAAGCCTTCCCAAGCAGTGGAAGACGGCCAAGACGATACTACTGCCCAAGCCCAACAAGCCGCCGGGAATAGAAGGCCTGCGCCCCATTTCGCTCACGTCCTGCGTGGGCAAGGTGTTGGAGCACGTCCTCAACAACCGGTGGCAGCGGTACTTGGAGGAGAACGGTCACTACAACGACTCCATGCTGGGATTCCGGTCTCGCCTGGGGACGCAAGACGCGATGTTGCTGCTGCAACGCGAGGTACTAGAGCCAGCCGGAGGCGTTCCGCAGAAAGACAACCGGGCCATTCTCGGCCTGGACCTGCAGAGCGCCTTCGATAAGGTGGAGCACTCGGCCATCCTTGCCTGCGTGGCAAAGCTCAACATGGGCAAGCGCACGTACGACTACGTAAGATCCTTCCTCACTCGTCGCACGGCGAGGCTAGAGGTGGGAGGCGAACGACTCGAAGAGAGGGAGCTAGGAAGCGTCGGAACCCCACAAGGGTCCGTGATATCCCCGCTTCTATTCAACATCGTGATGATCGCAGTCGCCAAGAGCCTTGACGCGCTCGGACCGAAGATCCGGTACTGCATCTATGCCGATGACGTCACGATATGGGCGACGGGCGGCAGTGACGGCGACATCGAGGCCGGACTGCAGGCAGCGATCGACGCCGTGGAGACCACGCTGAGAGACACGGGGCTGAAGTGCTCGCCACAGAAGTCCCAGTTATTGGTGCTCCCACCACCGGGAAGATGGAGAAAGCGGGCCGCGGAAGAAGCGGAACGCAACATAGTCGTCCGAGCCAGCGACGGCACGCCGGTCCCGCACGTCCAGAGCCTCCGAGTACTAGGCATGTACGTGGACGCCCACCGCACGAACGGGACGGCAGCCAACCACATAGTAACGAAGATCGGGATAGCGACGAGACTCGTCAAGAGGGTCACGTCGAGGTCCCGAGGAATCCGAGAAGCGAGCCTCCTGCGACTGCTGCAGGCCTTTGCAGTTAGCCACGCAGCATACGCGGGGGCCTTTCACAAGTGGACGGAAGCGGAGAGGAAGCGAATCGACGCGGCCATCCGCAAGGCGTATGCGGGTGCCATGGGCCTGCTCAACGGCACCAAGACGACGGCCTTGCTATCTCTGGGAGCGCACAACACGCTCTCGGAGATCGGCGAGGCCCAACGTACTGCTCAATTGACGCGTCTGGGCCGCACCGCGGTCGGCAGGCGGCTGCTGGAACGAGTGGGCCTGTCCTCCCCCGAGGAACAAGACCACGAAACGTCTCCACTCACGGAGTCAACCATGCGAAGACTGGTGGTGTATCCGCTGCCAAAGAACATGGGTCCCGGCGAAAGCGAGGGACGACGAGCGGCGCGAGCCAGGGCGCTGCTGCTGCAACATCAGAACGACGAGGGCGCCGTCTACGTGGACGTGGCCAAAGTCAAGAACAAGGACGCCTACGTGGCGGCGGCAGTCGCCGCAACGACGGGCAAGATCGTCACGTCATGCAGCGTGCGTACGCGGAGCGCGAGCCAGGCCGAGGAGATGGCGATAGCCTTGGCGGCGCGCTCCCCGGGCGTGCGGACAATACTCAGTGACAGCAAGACGGCCATCCGTAGCTTCTCGCGCGGAGCCGTGTGCGGGGCGGCTGCTAGGGCGTTGGCAAGCGACGAGTCCAAGTCGAGGCTGACGCTAAAATGGTTCCCGGCTCACATGGGTAGGGACCTGATACCAGGATCTCCGAACCGCAACGAGGAGGCGGATGCCGCGGCCCGTGGTCTCGCCACGTGCCGGACCGCGGCCGCGCCCGCCTCCGAAGACACGACGGCGACCGAAGAAGAAGGCGAGGAGCAGCTGCTCGATTACGGCGACATCCTCGCGTGGTACAGGGAGCAACGGCGTGGCTTCCCGCCTCCGCACAGGGATCTTACCCGGTGGGAGGCGGTGAGGTTGCGCCAGCTCCAAACCGAGACTGTGCTGACCCCATCGCTAGCGCGACACGTGTGCCCCGAACTCTACGTGAGTGAAATGTGCAGTGTGTGCGCGAGCGCGAGAGCCACCCTGGCTCACATACTCTGGGGATGTGACGCAGACAGCGCGGACGGTCCGGTGTTACCGCCGCAAGTAGAACAGCGTGTGGGGTCTACGGACCCAGAAGACCAGCGAAGGGCCGTCCGGCAGCTCGAGGTCGCACTGGCGCTGCAAAGGCGAAAGGGGGACACCCCCAGTAACCCGAGCGGCGACGGGGCACGAAGGCCTTGAGGTCTAGGCCCGCGTGACATTAGGACTTCTAGTGTAACGTGAGATAGGGTGAACCCCACGCCCTGCGCGGCCGGAGGGAATCCCGCATGCTGGAACCCAATAAAGTTTATTCTCTCTCTCTCTCTCATTCCAGTGCCTCCAAAAATCTGACATATTCATTTCACGAACCGAACCTGGTAGTTCGTTCCAGTAGACGATTTTTTCGAAAAGAAACTGTATTTGAACATATTAGTACGCACGAAGAATGGCCCTATGTTAAGATTGTGACCACGTCTAGTTGGCAGAGCGTTAGCATACACATGTAATTATCATTATAAAGCCGGCATGATGAGTGAACATAAGAGTTCAAAAGTTTCAAAGAATCAATATCACGCCTAGCGCACAATGGGGATTACTTCAAAGATTTCATCGCAGATGAGGGCGAAAAATCCTGGTCATAGCGATGAAAAATGAAGCGAACAGACTTCCTTTGGACAGATTCAATTTTATTCATGTCACCCACTTTGTATGGATTCCACACACACGAAGCGTACTCTAATATTGGGCGGATGAGTGTTTTGTACATTAGTAATTTGGTCGATTTTGGCAATTTAGATGATGTACGTCTTAAGTAACCTAACTTTTTTAATGCTTTAGACGTAATGTAGTCTATGTGATGCGACCATTGAATGTTGTGTGTGAGCATAACGCCAAGGTATTTGTACGTCTGTGTTGAGGGAACTGCGATGTTGTTGAAGAAGTATGCATTACGCGATGGTGAATGACTGTTAGTAAAGGACAAAACTACTGTTTTTTTTGGAAATTTATGCGCATCTGCCAGTCCGAGCACCAAGAACAAAACTGCGAGAAAGAATCCTGAAGTATGGCATGATCAATAGGAGAACTAATTACCTGGTAAAGTACACAGTCGTCGGCGTACAGGCGAACGTGGGACCTAACATTGCTGGGAAGGTCATTTATAAAAATCAGAAATAAAAGTGGACCGAGAACGGAGCCCTGTGGGACACCAGATGCGACTTTTACGGCTGAGGACGACTTGGAATTGAATGAGACGAATTGAGAGCGCGAGTTTAGAAAGCTGGCTAACCAGTCAATCAATGGAAGATTATTTAAAACTACCTGTAGTTTACCTAGAAGCTTGCTGTGTATGACGGTGTCGAAAGCCTTCGAGAAATCTATAAATAATGCATCAATTTGATTAGCAATGTCTAATTTACTAATAATAATATGCGAAAATTCTACCAGTGGCGTTATTGTGCTGAAGCCGCGACAAAATCCATGTTGTGAGCAGGACAGAAGATTATTCGTTTCAAGAAACTCAGATATGTGTTTATGAATGATGTGTTCGAGCAGCTTTCCAGAATTGGAGGTAAGTGATATGTGTCTATAGTTGGAGAGGAGTTGTTTGTTTCCTGATTTATGCAGAGGCAGGACCTTGGCTAACTTCCAGGGCTCGGGAACTGTACTTGAAGACAAAGGTTTGTTAAAAATGATGGTCAAATAACGTGAACACCACAGAGCATATCGCACCAGAAAGCTATTCGGAATATTGTCGGGGCCAGTGCACTTCTTCGTATCTAAATTGAGAATGAAGTTCAGGATACCATCTGTGCTAATTACCAGATCGTCGACGAACAAGTCTGGATTTGAAGTTCTAAGCGAAGGGAAAACAATATTGTCGCTCGTGAATACTCACTGAAAATAGGTATTGAACGCATTGGCTATCTTCATGGGGTCTGAAACTGCCTTCCTGTCTAATATGAAGGAAACTGTATTGGTTCTAGCGGGGTTAATAGAAGACCAGAATTTGCGCGGTTTAGATTTTAATAAAGCGTGAAGTTCAATTTGGAAATAAACGTTCCTAGCACATTCCATTTGTTTACGCAAATCTATCGCAGCAGTGTTAAAGCGACTGACAACGTCCGGATTACCTGTCTTTTTCAAACGGCGCAGACGACGAACGTGACGTGAAGTTAGCTGCAAGCTGTGATTCATCCAAGGAATCTGCAGATTTCTTTTTTTTTTGGTCTTGAGAGGAACGAATTGATCAATGCATGACTTCACGACATGCTCAAATGCGCTAACTAAAGTGTCAACATGACCGTGACTACAAAGTGCCTGAAAAGAATCAAAGTTCGAAGCTAGCACATCAGTGATAGAGGCGTCATCAGCCTGAACGAAATCATGAAACTGCGTAACGCTAAGCTGCTGTTTAATTAGACGGGATGGAAGCGATATGTGCAGAGCTTTGTGGTCAGAAATGCCATCAATGACGTCGCACTGAAATGCTGTTTGAACTAAATAAGAACTGAGGAAAACGAGGTCTAGGAAAGCGTTGAGGCGAATTGGAGATTGCACAATTTGAGTGAGGCCCAGGGTTAAGGATATAGATACGAGTTTCCTACAAACAGGGATTTCTTGCCCAGTGCAGCTTTTTGTTTGTCAGTCAATACCCGGTGCATTAACGTCCCCCATAAAGACAAATTCTGAGGCACTGAAGTCATACTTGAACTGGTATAGCGCATTACGGGGAAGAAGAAACGGCCGAGCAGACCGACACAAGAGAACAGAGCGCTAAGTCATGTTTGTGCACAAATGTGCTAAGCCTTTGTAGATATTCTATGGAAGAACCTGGTGCACGATAGCATACACCAACAATTATTGACAGTTTATTAAACATAGTTTACACCAAACTAGTTCAACATCAGGTGTGTCGGGGAGCACAAAAAATTTAATGTCTGAACGAATCAGTAGTGCTACGCCACCACCTTTGCCATGTGATCGGTCATTGCGTACTGCTACATAACCGGGTGGGGTAAATTCGCAATCAAACACTCCATCATGTAGCCAGGTTTCCGTTATGGCCACTAAATGGGGAGAGTACGACGTAACAAGGGCAAGTAAAGGCACGAGCTTTTTAACAGTGCTTCTGGCATTTAAATACAAAATACTTAGTTTTGAGAAATTCCTGGCAGTCAACGAGAAGGTGCTTTAGTTTTTGAAGCAAACGATTCTTTAATGACGCCAGTAGAATCACGCTTTAAGGAATCTGTACTATTGTCCCAGATGTAGCGCACGTCATCACTATAGGCATGATCATACCGTAGTTTTACTCTGGATCCACTATCTCGATAACTGGCAGTTGCGTCCCACAGTTTCTTTCGTAAGGTGCGCACATTCGGGGATAGATCTTCAGTTATGTACAGACCAGACCCTTTTAGTTTCGAAACACATTTTAGGACTCGCATTCATTTCCTGTAATCAAGGATTTTCATTATGACTGGTCGTGTTTTCCCTTCACGCGATCTGCCTATGCGATGACATCGCTCAATATCTGGGCATCGTATCTGAAGACGCTCAGATAGCACCTGTGTTACAGCATTCAGCAAAAAGTCGGTATTTTCATCACGAGTTTCCGCTAAGCCATGTAAAAGAATATTGTTTTGGCGTGAGCGGTTTTCTAAATCATCTGACTTTAAACCGAGTTTGGTGACAGATTCTTTAAGTGACGCGATTTAAGAGTTAAGCGTATCGTTTGTCACATCACAATTAGCAATAGCTGTGTAAGATTCTAATGCAGATACACGAGTCTCAAGGGCTTCGAACCCCGAGTTAAATGCTTCTTTGATATCGGCAATATCGCTTGCATTTTTTTCTGGCCAGCCAGTAGTTGCGCAAGAAGATTAGACATGTCGGTTGAGAAACTCGTTGAACTGCCAGTACCACTCGCAACGGGGGTGTTAACATCGGTTGTCTTAGCAGTATTTGCTGAAGGGACACCTCTAGGACCGGGTTTAAGTTCGACGTAGCCACTCAAGAGAAGGCTAGAAAAATGCAAAACACGAGAGCAGCAAGCAACAAGACTGTTCCGGCAGATCAGTAGCAATAAGAAGCGGTCGTCGGAACGATATCTATAGGCGTCAGCAATACAACATACCTGCGTGAAAAACAAGGAGCGATTTAGCGACATTCCGTTGTTGCCGCTGTCCTGCCCACTGTTGCGAGGAGCCACCGCGACGGCCTTTATAGCGTCCCGTGTTGACGTTGCCGACCACGTGTTAGCGATGAATGGCTTTGAGTAGATGACGTCGGTCATAGGCGGAACACGTGGGAGTACATCGCTGAAGCCGTGCAGCTTGCCAGGGTCAACTTCAAGCGATGTGGCAGGATAGACCAAAGGCACACAATCGACAGCATCGTCGTGTTGCAGAAGAGGCAGCATGGACGATAAGGCAGCGTCACCGCTGAGCAATACATGGTAGAATCCAAAAAGCTGCTTGAAAAATAAACAGCGATTTAGCGACATTCCGGTGTTGCCGCTGTTCTGTCCACGATGTGGCCAACACGTCCAGAGCAGCACCCACTGTTATGACGGAAGGCATTCTATCAATAATTTCACGGGGTGGGAATAGCCAAAAGATACAAATGTATTTACAGATTGTACACGAAGTACACAGTGTCTTTGAACCAAGATGGCGGAGTGGAAACAACCACAAGAGCTTTTGTTCAATCGTCATCTTCGTCACTTTTATGGTGCATTCGTTGATGTTAATGATGACTTGTATCATATAGCTGTCGCCAGTGAAAGCGCCGTCTCGGCGTTTAAAAAAGCGTGCGATCCTGCACAGAGTAGCACGGCTTAAGGCGGGAGACGTGTACAATATCAGTGGATGGCAGAGACGATGGAGATAGAGTGTCCAAGGGAGCGATCTCATAGGTGACTACGGTCAGTTGGCGCAAAACTCTGGAAGGCCCGTTGTGGTGAGCGAGGAACTTCAAGGGCAGGCAAACGTAAGGGGAGGTAGTCCAGAGCAAGACTAACAATCCTGAGGAGCAAGAGACAGCTCATTGACGACTGTCGTAGCAATTCTTTTGAGATAGCTGCGAGGCAGAAAGGCAATCCCGGGCAATCAGGTGGGCCGCTCGAGCCCGAGTAGTTGCATCGCGAGCGTACTCGGTAGGAGTGTCAGAATGTAATGGCAGAAGAGTGTCAAAAGGCAAAGTGGGGTGACGGCCGCACAAGAGATAGAAGGGAGAAAAGCTAGCGGTGTCGTGTCGTGACGAGTAGTAGGCAAACGTCACGTAAGGCAAAGTGGCATCCCAATCACGATTATCTGCGGAGACATACATGGATAAAATTCTCGTCACTGTGCGGTTAAGGCGCTCAGTGAGTCCGTTTGTTTGCGGGCGGTAGGCAATGGTGAGTTTATGACGTGTGAAACACGAGCGAAGAATGTCATCCACGACCTTGGAGAGAAATGAACGACCACGGTCGGTCAGCAGTTGACATGGCGCTCCATGGTGGAGAATAATTGTTTGAAGAAAAAAGTCCGCCACATCAGTAGCACAACTTCTTGGTAGTGCTCGCGTGATGCAAAGCTTGTCGCGTAGTCTGCAGCCACCTCTACCCACTTATTCCCAGTCAGAGACGTTGAAAATGGCCCAATGAGATCGAGGCCGACGCGGTAGAACGGGTCTGTTATAATGTCGTTGGGCTGAAGTGGGCCAGTAGGTGCCAATGAAGGATGCTTGTGGCGCTTGCAAGACTCACAAGATGCAACGTATCGGCCCACAGAGCGGTAAAGGCCGGGCCAGAGGAATCGACGCCGTACGCGGTGGTACGTGCGGGCAGCTCCAAGATGTCCAGCGGTTGGGTTATTATGAAGTTGTTCGAGCACAGTGGAACAGAGTGTTGCAGGAACGTTCACAAGAAGTTCTGGGTCTTCGGTGCTTGTGTTACGCCGATAGAGAATTCTGTCTTGAAGCATGGGAAGATGAAGGGAAGGATCCTAGGTTTCAGAAGCTAGACGGCGTATGATAGACCGCAAATTGGCATCACTGAGTTGCTCCCTACGTGTGTCCATAAAATCAGAAATGGCGAAGACACAGGCGTCAGAATCGTGCGCTGACAGGTCAGGGGAACAACAGGATGGCGAGATAGGCAGTCGGCATCCTGGTGCACTTGCCCAGACCTGTAGGTCACGTCAAAGCTACGTTCCTGTAGCTTGAAAGCCCAACGGCGCAGGCTTCCTGAAGAATCTATGAGGGAGGACAACCAGCAAAAGGTGGTAGTGATCCTGATGACCGAAAAGTGGCGGCCAAACAAGTATGGTCGGAATTTTCCAACTGCCCATACAAGAGCGAGGCACTCGCGCTCAGTGATGGAAAACTGGCACTCGGATTGTAGGAGGAGGCGACTTGCGTAGGCGATTACACAATTTTGGCCCTGTGGCCGCTGGGTGAGGACAGCTCCAATGCCATGTCCGCTGGGGTCGGTGCGAACTTCATTGGGCACTGAAAGATCGAAATGACCCAAGATGAGCGGGGAAGTGAGCAACGCAGTAAGTCGGTGAAAAGAATTGGCTTGCTGGGGACCCCAAGAAAACGGCGTGTCCTTCGTCAGTAGCTGTGTCAAAGGATGGCCAATGTCGGCGAAGTTGTGGACAAAACGCCGGAAATAGAAACAGAGGACGACAAAGCTCCATGCATCTTTCATGAAACGTGTTGTGGAGAAATATATGACGTCGCGAATTTTGTCGGGATTGGGTTGCACGCCTTTAGCAATGACAAGATTGCCTAGCACAGTGATTGTTTGGTGGCCGAAACGGCATTTGGAGGAGCTGAGCTGTAGGCCTGCCCTTCTGAAAACCTCCAGAACAGCTGACGGACGGCTAAGGCGACTTTCGAGTGACAGCGACAATACAATGACATCATCGAGATAACAGAGGCACGCTGACCATTTGTAACCCCGTAGCAGGGAGTTCATCATTCTCTCAAATGTAGCGGGAGCATTGCATAGGCCAAAGGGCCTTACCTTATACTGGGAAAGACCATCCGGTGTAATAAATGTGGTCTTTTCACAGTCTAATTTGTCGGCGGAAATCTGCCAGTATCCTGAACGCAGGTCAATAGAGGAAAAGTAGGCAGACCCTTGCAGGCAGTCGAGGGCATCGTCAATCCGTGGCAGTGGGTATACGTCCTTGCGTGGGACTGTTTCAGTGACGATAGTCAACGCGGAAGCGCCAGCTGCCATCCTTCTTTTTTACTAGAACAATTGATGAAGCCCACGGACTGCAAGGTGGTCCAATGACGTCTTTTGCGAGCACTTTATCAACTTCACGTTGGATAACTTGTCGCTCTACATGTGACAGGCGATAAGGACGTCGCCGGATTGGGCTAGTGTCTTCAGTGTTGATACTGTGAGTAACAACTGACGTCTGACCTAAAGGGCTGTCGCCAAATTCGAAGATGTCCCTGAGGGATGCCAATATATGCTGGAGATCGGCTGCCTGTGCTGGAGCGAGGTCTGGTGCAATCATCTTGTCAAAGTCGGCATCTGTGGGGCTCTTTGAAGAGGATGCAGTAGCGGGCAAAGGAGCGTCTGCTTTAAATGCAGAAACAAAATGTTCACTGATGAAAGAGACGATGGCTAGAGTCATGCCATCTGGAACAACTTGAGCGCACCAGCTGAAGTTGAGTATCGGTAGCGACGCCCCATTATTTGTAGTCGTCAACAGACTATGAGGAAGGGCCACATTCCTGTGTAATAACACGTCCAGAATCAGTGCCAGCACATATTCGCCGTCGGGTACCGGAGGAAAAGACCTCATCGTTACATAAGTAACGGCTTGGCGCGCAAGGCAAATGAGCTCTACAGAACACAAACGTGGTTGAAGTGTAGCTAATCATAGCAATAAGGTAGATCAAGCTGAAGCAAGCCTATTTCACATTCAATTGGGGCAGAGTGCGCGGCGAGAAATTCCATGCCCTGGATGAGTTCATGAGAGCACTTCTCGAGCATGGCAAAAAGCACAGTTGTGGAGCGGTCAGCAACACTAACATGTGTGAAACACATCCAAAGCACGTTAAAAGTTCAACCGTCAGCGACTTGGATGAGTGGCACTGTGGGCGGTGCTAACACCTTTTTAAGGCAGCGGCGAAGCTCCAATTTCATCACCGAAATGTGAGATCCTGTGTCTACAATGGCAACAAGTACATTGTCTACTTCGACGTCTATGAGGTTGCGTCGTGTCGGCATAGTCAGAGGAGTTGGCTGGCAAATCGTCGATGCAGAATCACCTCTGGGAGCTGCATCGTCTAGTTTTCTCGAACCACATGTGCAGCTGGTGAAGGAGGATGGCGAAATTGGGGTGAGCGCAACGATGGGCTTCGAGACAGCGCTGATGAGCGGGACTAGTGGCCGGGAGGGGATGGTGACCGACGATGCACTGTCGGCGAACCGTCACCACCAGCTGGCCGAGGCGACTCGTGGCGAGTTCCTAAGTTCCCATCATCTGCCTCTGCGCGGCGGTTGTAGCCATAGGAAGGCTGACGCCAATACCACCTGCTATTGCAATAGCGGTTCACGTGACCAACACGTTGGCAGTTAAAGCAAATGGGCCGGTCATCAGCCGTCCTCCACTCAGCGGAATTGTGAGAGCGCGCTGGAAGCCTCTGGCCTTGGGCGTAGGAAACTGGCGTACGACGGTCAGTCGGTTGGGAGGGGGCGTTAGTGCACACAGATTTCAGGCCAACGTTCGAAAGCTCTTGGCGTACAATAGCATGTACTAAAGGCACCATTTGGTAGCTGGACTCACAGGCTCGAGAAAAAGTTGAAGCGGGAGAAATAGCTTCATGTTCACGATGGATAATCTTCGTGACGTGCTCTGCAGTCGGTGGTGCCTGTTGTGCAGGCAAGTCTTCGCACGATCATGTGGCTGTGGTGTTGCGAAGTCAATCAAACTGATGAAAAATACGACGGCTTTTGGTGGCCTCAAAACGCTGGCACTCTCGGATAATGGCATCAACTGTGTCCTTGCAAATTAGCAAATTGAACGCGTCAACGGCAATGCCTTTAATATGTGCGCTACCTTCTCGGACTCCTCCATGCCATCGTCTGCTTTGCGGCAAAGGGTGAGTACGTCTTCTATGTAAGACTAAGACGACTCCAATGTCGTTTGAGCGCGAGATGCCAGCTCCTTCTACATTGCAGTCTTCCTGCCAGTCGATTCACCGAACAGTGCACGCATCTTATCTTTGCACGCATCCCAGCTGCGAATGTCCGCTTCGTGGTTCTCGAACCACACGTTCGCCGTCCCCTTCAGGTAAAATAGGATGTTCGCCAGCATGAGCGTTCCATCTCAGTGATAATTCCTGCTTGTTCGCTCGTACAGCTGCCACCATTCTTCAATGTCGACATTGTCGGTCACGCAGAACGTGCCAGGGTCTTTCAGCTGAGGCCGAACAACTGTCGTCGTTGCGTTGGCTGCTGCGGGAGCGGCAGCTGGACCCTCTTGTGTCATCATGGAAGAAACCAAGCGTCGGCCACTGCGTAGCTCCGTCTTGTTAGCCCGTACCGCCACCAAAATGTCACGGGGTGGGAGTGACCAGGGGGTAGAAATATATTTACAGATTGTACACGGAGTACACAGTGTCCATGAACCAAGCTTACGGAGTGGCAACAACCACACGAGATTTTGTTCAATCGTCATCTTCGTCTCCTATATAATGCATTCGTTGATGTTATTGATGACTTGTATCAATATTGTTGCCTATAGTAACCGATTGTGAGCAAACTTTCAATAGATCACTTAGGATTCGCGAAAACGTTGTTGCTTTTAGGGACAATAGTTTACGCACAACCAATGTTGTTTGGTGCGAAGCTACTTTTTCGCATCATCACAAGGAAGGTACTGTTTTTCTTTATACCGTGACCAGCAAATCACAGGCGTTACAGATATCAAAGTCCAATCATAGGCAACTGTTCTTGTTTTGTCATTACCATAATTGTGCAAAATTGAGGTATTAGTTATGTCTTGCAGGATTTCTTCGCATGTGACTAAAAGTTTGTACAGAAATTTTAATACTACTGTTTAAGTTTGTTCTGTCTGCTGTTGCTTATTGAAAATCAGTGCACGTGATGTCCCTGATATTCTGAAAACGCTAGTTAGCAAATTGAACGAAATTAAGCATGTTAGTGTAACCAGCGCCATGATGAATATTCAGGATTATGTCTACAGCTGTTTTTAAAAGTACGGGATTATTTTGCAAAAATACGTGCGTTTGTCTCCTTCCTGTGACAACTGCAAATCCGCCACAATTTTTGCCTGCACTACTCGAAACTGAATTTTGCCTGCACTACTCGAAACTACTCGAAATGAATTTCACAATATTGTTACGGAGCTCGCAAACACACGGAAGAGAGGAATGAGCGTATTTCCTATATTTACATGCCAAAGTGACGCTTCAGAGCTGCCAGTCTCTCGCGCGGCGAGTCCACTTCTTTTTCATCGAACTGTTGTCCACGACGGTAGAGCCATGCCCACTGCCTCGTAATATCACCCCCGGCGAACAAAGCGCCGTCACGGCGCCCCTAAGTCAATCAGGACTGGCAGTATAGTAGGGCTTTAGGCGCGACACATGAACAACATCAGTAGATGGTGTAGCAGAGGATGAGTGCGGTTGAACGGGAGTGATGAGGTAGTCGACGTCGGTGACCTTGCGGAGAACTTTGTAGGGTCCTGTGTATCGTGGGAGGAGCTTCTCGCACAAACCTTCACGTCGATACGGCGTCCAGAGTAGGACAAGAGAGTCATCAGGGTAGTCAACGTCGCGGTGCGAGTCATCGTAGCGGACTTTTTGTGCGGCCTGAGAAGCACTGAGCCGAGTGTGCGCGATTTGGCGAGCGACGCGGGCTCGAGAAGCAGCGTCCTGCGCATACACCGTTGGTTGGATAGTAGCAGAAGGAAGGAGTGTGTCGAATGGCAACGCAGGGTTGCAGCCGTACAAAAGAAAGAATGGAGAGTAGCCGGCGGTGTCATGTCTTGACGAATTATATGCAAATGTAACGTAGGGGAGCATTGCGTCCCAGTCACGGTGGTCAGCAGAGACGTACATAGACAACATGTCTGTAAGAGTTCGGTTGAGACGCTCCGTGAGACCGTTAGTCTGGGGATGGTAGGCAGTAGTAAGGTGATGTTCGGTAGAGCAGCTCCGGAGGATTTCGTCGATAACTTTTGCGAGGAAGCAGCGGCCCCGATCCGTCAAAAGCTGGCGCGGAGCTCCATGCCGCAGAATGACGTCATTTAGGAGAAAGTCTGCGACGTCTGTAGCGCAGCTAGTTGGCAATGCACGAGTTATCGCGTATCTGGTCGCATAGTCGGTTGCGACAGCGATCCACTTGTTGCCTGACACGGACGTCGGGAAAGGTCCGAGCAAGTCGAGGCCGATGCGGAAGAATGGTTCCGGGGGAATGTCGATAGGTTGGAGCAGGCCAGCCGGACGGAGAGCAGGACGTTTCCGACGCTGGCAGCGCTCGCAAGCAGCGACATAACGGCGCACAAATTTATACATGCCAGGCCAAAAGAACCGTTGCCGCACGCGGTGATAGGTGCGTGAAAAACCCAGGTGTCCCGCCGTCGGTGCGTCATGCAGATGTTGAAGAATAGTGGCACGCATGTGTTGGGGAATAACTAACAAATATTCCGGGCCATCAGACTTCATGTTGCGACGATACAGAATGTCGTTGCGAAGGACATATTGACGGAGAGAAGGGTCGGAATGTCCTGAAGATACTCGCTGAATGACCTTCTTGAGGGTTGCGTCCCGGCGCTGCTCTGTGCCGATGTCGTGCAAATCAGATATGGCGAGCACACAAGAATCGCCTTCATGGACAGCGAGGCTAGCAGGGTCCACCGGATAACGCGAGAGACAATCAGCATCTTGGTGCAACCTGCCCGACTTATAAATTACGTCGAAGTTATACTCCTGGAGACGTAGAGCCCAGCGACCTAGGCGACCAGTTGGGTCCTTGAGCGACGACAGCCAACACAGAGCGTGGTGGTCCGTAATAACTGAAAACTCGCGGCCATACAAGTAGGGGCGAAATTTCGCTACAGCCCAGACCAACGCAAGACACTCGCGCTCTGTTATCGAATAGTTTCGCTCAGATGTGGAGAGAAGGCGGCTGGCATACGCAATAACACGCGTTTGGCCTCCCTGGTGTTGAGCGAGGACGGCGCCGATTCCGTGAGCACTGGCGTCTGTGCGTACTTCAGTCGTCGCAGACGGGTCAAAGTGAGCCAGTATTGGTGGTGAAATGAGCAGGTCGATCAGCGTGGAAAACGCAGCTGCTTGGTCTTGGCCCCACGAGAAGGGCACGTTCTTTTTGAGAAGATCAGTTAGTGGTCGTGCAATTGTAGCGAAATCGCGTATAAAGCGGCGGAAGTACGAGCATAAGCCCACAAAACTCCGAACATCTTTGGTTGAAGAAGGCAGAGGGAAATTCTTGACAGCGCTAATCTTGTCAGGGTCAGGTCGGACGCCAGCAGCACTTACAAGATGACCAAGGATCGTGATTTGTTGTCGGCCGAAATTGCACTTTTTCGAGTTCAGCTGGAGTCCTGCTCGACGAAAAACGGCTAAAATGGTCGACAAACGAGTTAAGTGAGTTTCAAATGTTGGGGAAAAAACAATCACATCGTCGAGGTAGCAAAGACAGATGGACCATTTATAACCACGAAGAAGAGAGTCCATCATGCGTTCGAACGTTGCCGGGGCGTTGCACAGCCCAAAAGGCATAACCTTGAACTGATAAAGGCCGTCCGGTGTGATGAAGGCAGTCTTTTCTCGGTCTAAGTCGTCGACAGAAATTTGCCAGTAGCCCGAACGCAGATCAATAGATGAGAAGTATCGCGCGCCATGAAGGCAATCAAGGGCGTCGTCGATTCGTGGCAGCGGATATACGTCTTTGCGGGTTATCTTGTTCAAGGCACGGTAGTCAACGCAAAATCTCCAGCTGCCATCCTTCTTTTTCACTAAAACAACAGGTGACGCCCATGGACTTGAAGAGGCCTCTATGACTCCTTTGGAGAGCATTTTCTCGACTTCTCGTTGTATGACCTGGCGTTCGGACTGGGAAACACGATACGGTCGCCGTCTAACAGGATTAGCATCGCCGGTATGTATTTGATGACGCACGAAGGACGTTTGCCCTAAAGGGCGGTCATCGAAGTCGAAAATATCTCGGTAGGTAGTAAGAACGTGGTGAAGTTGCGCCAACTGACAGGGCAGAAGATCAGGGGCGATCATCATCGTGATTTCGTCGCTAGGTGCGTTTGCTCGGCTGGCTGCAGTAGGGGACGAACAGTCTTCAGGGTCCAATGCCACGATGCTACATGCATCAAGTGGGGAAACGTGGGCTAACGAAATGCCTTGCGGGAGAACTTGGGTCGAACTACTGAAGTTAAGGAGCGGAAGCTGAACGTAGTTGTCCACAATAGTCACGATTGTATGCGGCACAGCAACACTTCGAGCCAAGAGCACATCCACCAATGGAGACACTATGTAGTCACCGTCAGGAAGAGCTGGTGATATCGTTAAGGCAACACACGTGGTGGCTTGCGGTGACAGCCGAACATAATCAACAGCGCACAAGCGGTGTGACGGTGAGGACGGCACAGGTCCAAGTCGAGGCAGTTCAAGTTGAAGAACGCCGGTTGCACAGTCGATGAGAGCAGCATGGGTGGACAAGAAATCTAAACCAAGAATTAGGTCATTTGGGCACTGCTCAATAACTGCAAAGAGAACAGATGTGGGGTGATCGGCGATAGTGATGCGTGCTGTGCACATTCCTGTGATGGCAAGACTTCTTCCGTCGGCGACACGAATAACGCCAGGGGCAGCCGGTGTGAGCACTTTCTTCAGGCGGCGACGAAGTCGGGCACTCATCACAGAAATATGCGCCCCAGTGTCAACAAGTGCAGAAACAGTCAGGCCGTCAACGTCGACGTCGATCAAATTTCGTCGTGTCGGCAGTACAAGGAGAGGATTTGAGGTCGGTACCGAGGATGCAGCTTCACCTCCAAGAGCTGCACCGCTTAGTTTCCCTGGTGAGAATTGAGCGGGGAGGTCGGGCGTCGTCGTAGAGGAGAAGGGGACGACGGGCGACGTCCTGGCGGCGAACGAGACTGGTGACGTCGAGGCGACGGTGAGCGGCTGTGCTGCGTTTCAGGGGCATCGCAGGCGTAGGAATCGACGGGCAGAGGCCGGCGGTAGTTGTCGGCGATCGGCTCAGGAGGTTGGAAACGACGGTAGCTATCGGTGCGGCGAGCAGTGTTATACTGGTTTCGGGACGAAGACCAATGGTTGTGGCAATACCGTGCGACGTGACCTATGCGGCGGCAGTTAAAGCAGATCGGCCGATCATCCGCAGTTCTCCATTCGGCCGGATTGCGAGAGCGTGGATAAGACCTTTCTTGGGGTGGTGACCTGGGGCGAGGCGGCGACCTTGAACGGAAGCCAATTGGTCGAGACTGAGCAACGGCGCAGACATCGAAGCCCAAATTGCTCAGTTCTTCCCGCACAATCGACTGTACCAAGCAAACCTGAGGTACTTGCAAATCGACGTGGCCGTTGGCGGGAAGAGTAGGTGTAATTGCTTCGATTTCCCGCCGGACAATTCGCGTAATTTCAGACGCTGGTGAAGACTGCCGATGGGAGGACAGTCCATCTTCGCAGGAGGACGTCGCTGCGGTGTTCGGCAGTCGAGTAAATGATCTTGAAATCCGCCTGCTTTTGGCCAGTTCAAAACGCCGGCATTCCTCAATAATTTCGTCGACGGTCGCACAGTTCCGGCACATTAGCAGGTTGAACGCGTCGTCCGCTATGCCCTTGAGGACGTGGCCAACCTTGTCAGACTCCGACATGTCGTTGTCAACTTTACGACATAGAGCCAGCACGTCCTGTATATATGAGATATACGGCTCTGTGGACGTCTGAGCACGTATAGACAACTCCTTCTTTGCAGCCGCCTTTCGACCGATGGGCTTCCCAAATAAGTCGCGAAGCTTTTCCTTGAAGGTGTCCCAACTGCCGATCTCCTCCTCATGGTTCTCGTACCAGACTTTGGCCGTGCCTTTCAGGTAAAACAGCACATTGGCCAGCATAAGAGTCGGATCATACCGGTTGAGAGCACTGGTGCGTTCGTAGTCGGCTATCCAGTCGTCGACATCAACTTGGTCCGTACCGCAGAACGTTCCAGGATGCTTCGGATGCGTCAGCACGTACGTGGGTGGGGGTGGGGCCAGTGGAGGCGTTGCCGTGGATGGTGCGGGCGTCGCCGAAGCCGATGGAGAGGTGGCCGTGGGATCAGTCCCGTGTTCCATCACGGAAACTCCGATTTGACGACCACTGCGGAGCTCCGTTGTATGGCGCTTCGTTACCCAGCACTCCCACCAATTTGTTACGGAGCTCGCAAACACACGGAAGAGAGGAATGAGCGTATTTCCTATATTTACATGCCAAAGTGACGCTTCAGAGCTGCCAGTCTCTCGCGCGGCGAGTCCACTTCTTTTTCATCGAACTGTTGTCCACGACGGTAGAGCCATGCCCACTGCCTCGTAATAATATTTTTGTCGATAAAACTACGGAAGGCGTAATCTTTGTTCCTACTTTGAGCCATTAGATTTAAAGCATTGCCTCCGAGATGCGCCGCACAGCAATTCATTTGTAGAGCAGACGACGGATGACAACTTGCCCTAAAGCGTGTTCTTCAGTCTAATGCGGCAATCTTCGTGCCCCAATCGAAAAAAGATTTGTTATGAATCGTTTATGAACTCATTCAACATTAAATTCTCTTACCCAACGTGTTGCAAACACATGGCCGTCACAGCAGCTCCATCTGTGTGTCAGTGATGGAGAAGCACCACATATTAGAAATCTCAGTGCTCTACGTATAAGAGTGAATTCAGATACTGTAGAATACCGTGTTCAAAATAGTTACTCCTATCTGCTAAAACAGCCTTTCTTCAGCAAATGTGGTCACGTTTACTCGCGTTTGAAGCTTATTGCCGCTTTTCCGTTCTGATCTCTAGATTTCCCAACTTATCAGCGCATTCTCGAGAAGCTCTGATTTGTACCACGAATATTGTCGCTAAAAACAAAATAATGCAACATGTTTTTCTATATTACTATATGATGGCCTTCGGTTGTGTATTTACGAGATTTTAAGAAAAATCGATGGTGGTTTTTTTATTATTAAAATTTCAGTGGTGTACTTTTTTGCAAATATGAGAATTTTGAGGCAATATATAAAAACTTACATTTGCCCTACGGCAGCAATAATTTACGTACGTAATGAACACACTATGTGCTTAAAACGTGTAAAGTTTAAAAACGCTGCTTGCATCACTTTCGGAGAAAAATTAAAAAGGGGGATTACGTAACTTATTTTAAAGTGTCGCAGAATTAGACATTTTTAAAAGCTATTTTTTTAAGGTCTACAAACTTGAAACCATACGAATTTATTCTTCATTAGACATGCATTTGAGGTAAAAAATATCTTCCTTGAAAGAAAATATTTGTCTTCCTATAGCATCTGCAATTTTTGAAAATGACAGGTGACAAAATTGGTGCATCCGTGTTGGTGAAGTTTGATATTTGTTTTCTCGTAAGTTATGCCGTTAATCATAAAACGAAGTTGACTTTCGGACTACCTGGTGAGAGGTGCACGAAATATAAAATACTCAATGAAATCTAAAATATCAACCATTGAACGCGTGTCAATTTCACGTGGAATCACCCATATTGACATACTTGCTTCGTTCTTCTCGTACTGTTTGCTATGCTTGAAGGCCGCTTTTCTGCCCGATTGCCAACAAAGTGCAACGTGAGAGCTGACCAAATGGCGTAATAAAAAATCGACGTTCTTGCTGAGCGTGTGGAAAAAAAGCACAGAGTGAACATTAATAACATCGCTTGTCTTGCGACATTCGCATTTCGGAACTTTTTCGAATATTTGACTTGATAACGAGCGGGAACACTCTGTATTCACGTTACGCTGGTGAAAAACGCGAGATTCGTTCACCCTGACGGTACATAAAATCGCCCGATTAGTATCGGTGAATAAAACTGAATGAAGACTTGTGCTTTGGGCTTTTGAAGTGCGT
Source organism: Rhipicephalus microplus (assembly GCF_043290135.1). Classification (NCBI taxonomy): domain Eukaryota; kingdom Metazoa; phylum Arthropoda; class Arachnida; order Ixodida; family Ixodidae; genus Rhipicephalus; species Rhipicephalus microplus. The sequence continues at coordinate 132,848,289 of NC_134706.1, read as the reverse complement.
AAGAGCATAACGGAGCACTCTTTGCACAATTCGCGTTGTGTGACGCACGTTTGTTACTTCACTGTTTTAAAACAATTTATCGCCCACGTAAACGCAAACTTTCTCCCGATATGCAGCCTACATAAAGTCAGTTTAAAATAGGGCGTGCACGTTTGGCGTAGCTTAGCGGTAAGGATTCTCTGCTGCCATGCGTAAGGCTCTGGTTCGACTCTCACGCAAGGCCCGCATGCTTTTTGTCTTATTTTTTTTCAAATTTTATGCCACATTGATGAGAAACACCGGCGCGTGGTGGCGAACATCTACGAGCTGGAATCAGCCCTTGTGATCTCAAAGGAGCTTGCGATGTAAAATTCAGCTACTTCCACAACCGCGCCCTTGTACCTACGTCAGTGGCGAATCAATATATTTGCTTTGAACGAAGATAGGTAATTCGGCTCCCTTTGAACAGATATGAATGCGCAACAAAGAACAGTGTAGTTTTCTTTTAGCATCTACACCACAAACCAAGGAACACTCAGCAGCTGGTAAAACAAATTTTACCAGTTTACCAAGTCATTGTAACATTCCGATGCCTGTGTAGGTAGAACTGCAGACCTCGTGCGCAGATAGAGCTGATTTGCAGTAACCCGCTTGCATCCATGAACCGCATTCAGAAAAGGCGCGAAGACCAGCCGGATTGGCTCAGAACTTGACTGCCGAATATTCGCGCTAATGCAGCGGCGGCGTCGGAAAACACAAAATTGGCCTGGGCGTACGCTTCTCCGCAATGCATGGTTGCTGGTGGCGCCAGCGATGTTGAAAAACAGTTGCGCTACTCGGGTCCTGGAGGACTATATACAGTTACTCTAACAAACGCCTACACTTGAGCGCCGCCTATTTTTAATTCAAGTCGCCGTTTATGTCACTTCATTGAGTGTTTGCATTGGCATGAGTGTTGTATTTGTGTAGGGGCGCAGGTTGTGTATGTTTAGCCCTCGAAACGAAATTATGCAGGTCCTACAATCTCAGCACTAGAAGGCGGAAGCATGGCTTCCCTTCTGTAAAACAAACCGCAGACATTAGATGGAACGTTTGAATATGAAAATAGCCAATGATCCACGAAGTCAATGCTGATCATGGGGTGAAGATACATGCTTGCGGAGAAAATTATAGTTTCAGATATAATTGCCGTGCAATTAGCCAGGCTGAGACGATTGCCCCTGTTCAGCATCTGCTGCGGCCCATGAATAACGGGATGGAATTGGATTGAACTGAAATTTATATGCCATGAAACAAATTACAAAACTGGAAGCATAGACTAAAGACTGTACAGACAAACAAAAGGCCTTGGCTCCTAAATACAGTTTGGCACGCAGGCCTCTGAGCACCTTCATACCTAACAAATATTTTGGATATATTGCACAAAAAAGCAGCACACAATAGCATAGTCTCATTAGGCCGTGTGAATGAAACACAAAATATATTCATCGCAAGGCAAGATTTCAACAAAAATTCACTGTTACAAAACGTGAAAGTGCAACATAAGACACACGTAGCATATTGCAAACTTATAAAAAAAGCCATTTTTTATTTGTCTTAAACACTGCCAATCTCTCGAAGAGAATAATAAAGGGTGGGAGTTTAATCATACATGAATGTACTGAAGTAATGCGAACAGCAAATATTGCGCTTTGTAAGAAATGGACATTTACACGTATAAACAAAAGTTCACACTCAAAATTTACACACAGTTAGCAATTACATCAAGCATCCAACAACAATATTAAAAACAATAAACAAAGTGACATGTGCCCACGCCAAACAGCTTTCTCCGCGAGTTCAGAGAATAATCCTAGCGTAGGTTGAGTAAAAATAAATTATTCTAAGGCATTCCAGTCCTTTACGGCTCGTGCAAAAAGAAGAAGCGATATACACTGTTAAGAGGACGAAATTTTTCTAACTTGAATCTGTGTTTGTGTCGCGTTTCTCTGTCAGAGCTGTATGTAACAATTGACCTGTGGTTGATTTTAAAAGCATTTTGTAACAACAAATACCACAATTTCAATCTTTGCACTTTCGCTCGGTTAGATAATGTAGCGAGACCAGCCAGCCGAAGAAGTTCCGTTGGGGAATCACTACACCTGAAACGATTGAAAATAAAGCGGACAGCTTTCCTTTGTACGCGCTCAAGCGCAGCGATGTTGTGTTTAGTGTGCGAAAACCACGCAATACTGGCGCATTTATTGTCAGTCGGATGAGACTGGTGTAGGCAAAAGAATGTGTTTCAGCCGTAAATCCGGCAAGCGATTGTTTGAGGAAGAACAATTTACTTATTGCTTTTTAGAAATTTGCTGCACATGCACAATTCAGTTTGGTCACTGCTTATCATTACATCCAAATATTTCTAATGTGAAATGTTTCATAATAGGGTACCGTTGATACTGTAAGAAAAGATAAGTGTTGATTTCTTGTTTGCAATGTTCATGTAGACCGTCTTTTCTGCATTTAACACCATTTGCCAGTCTAAACACCACTGAGCCACTTCTGCAGAGTATTACTAATGAAAAAGGGTTTATTGACGACTGTTGCGACGGTGGTTCTACGAAGAAACACGATCGTGCAAGAGCAACGGTCAAGCAGATGCCGGCGATGATCAGCACGAGCCGAGCGAGCGAAGCCCAGCACCCAGTACCCAAGCGGTAGCGATGTTTCTTGCCAACGACGCTCTTTCTTCTTCACAATTTGCCCCCGCCGAAAAAGAGCCATCCTGGCGACCTAAGAGTCTGGAGGCAGAGGGCTATAATATGGCTTAAGGCGGGCGACGTGGACGATGTCACGTCCACGCCGGCGCATGTCGTTAGATGGGGAAAGTGGCTCGATGAGAAAATTCACCGGCGAGGTTTGCTCCAAAACGCGGTATGGGCCCTCGTACTTTGGAACGAGTTTTGAGGAAATGCCGGGGGTTTGGTAAGGAACAGCCAGCCATACAAGTGATCCCGGGGAATAGCTGGGGCTTTGGGAAGAGTCGACGTTGTTTTCTTTCTGGCGCTGTTGTTCTCGAGACGTAAAGGTGCGGGCGAGCTCACGGCACTCTTCCGCATTTCGTGCAGCTTCGGACACAGATGGGCATTCGGATGCGTCAGGACGGTATGGAAGGAGAGTATCGATGGTGTGGGATGGTTCGCGTCCATAAAGAAGAAAGAAAGGTGAAAATCCAGTGGTAGACTGTGCCGCGGTGTTATATGCGAACGTAATGAATGGAAGAATGCGATCCCAGTTAGTATGATCGGATGTCACATACATGGCGAGCATATCGCCAAGGGTGCGGTTAAATCTTTCCGTGAGCCCGTTAGTCTGCGGGTGGTATGCCGTGGTCTTGCGATGAACAACATGGCATTCAGAAAGCAAACACGTGACGACTTCTGATAGGAAGGCTCGACCTCGATCGCTTAGTAGTTCTCGAGGTGCACCATGTCGTAATATGAAGCGATGAAGGATGAAGGATGCTACGCCTCGCGCAGTGGCACTTGGAAGGGCGGCGGTCTCAGCGTAGCGTGTTAAATGGTCCACAGCGACTATAATCCACCGATTTTCATCTGATGTTGTCGGTAGAGGGCCATAGAGATCAATTCCGATCCGATCGAAAGGTTTGGCAGGGCACGGAAGCGGTTGAAGCGCACCGGACGAGTGGAAAGGCGGTGATTTGCGACGTTGACAGTCAGGACAGCCCATAACGAATTTTCGAACGAAATTATACATTCCGCGCCAGTAGAAGCGATGGCGAATGCGTTCGTAAGTTTTGAAAACTCCGGCATGACCACATTGGGGATCGTCGTGAAAGGAGGCGCAGATTTGTGATCGCAAGCTGCGCGGGACAACCAAGAGCCACTTACGACCTTCGGGGGCGTAGTTGCGTCGGTGTAGTAGCCGATCACGAATGGCGAAATGAGCAGCTTGACGTCGGAGAGATCGTGGTACCGCAGTGGTTGACGATCCAGAAAGACAGTTAAAAAGAGAAGCGATCCACGGGTCCTTGTGTTGTTCACTGGTAAAGGAGTCGAGGTCGAGAGATGCGATAGAGATACCAGTGGTTCCGCAGGCCGAGTCGGGAGGTAAAGGCGAACGCGACAGGGCGTCGGCGTCAGAATGCTTGCGTCCGCTGCGATAGATGACACGAATGTCGTACTCCTGGATTTGCAGTGCCCACCGAGCTAGGCGGCCAGAAGGGTCTTTCAATGTGGCGAGCCAACAAAGTGCATGGTGGTCCGTTACCAGGTCGAATGGGCGACCGTACAAATAAGGGCGGAACTTGCGAAGCGCCCACACTAGCGCCAAGCACTCTTTTTCAGTGACGCTGTAATTGGCCTCAGCTTTAGTAAGTGTGCGACTCGCATAAGCGACGACGTATTCGGAGTAGCCCGGCTTGCGTTGGGCGAGGACGGCGCCTAGACCGACCCCACTAGCGTCTGTGTGAACTTCCGTTGCAGCTGTTGGGTCGAAATGCCGAAGAATTGGAGGAGATGTTAGCAGACTACGGAGCGTGGCAAACGCGACGTCGCAGTTAGAGGACCAGGATGAAAGGTCTGCATCACCGCGCAGGAGGTTGGTCAGTGGTGACATGATCGATGCAAAATTTCGCACGAAGCGCCGGAAGTACGAGCATAGTCCGACAAAACTGCGTAATTCTTTCAGTGTGGTAGGTTTCGGGAACTCAGCGACTGCTCGCAGTTTTGCAGGGTCGGGTCGAACACCATGCTTGGACACGATGTGCCCTAAGATGGACAGCTCTCGCGCGGCGAAGCGGCACTTTTTAAGGTTCAGTTGGAGCCCAGCGTTGGTTAAACACGTCAGAACCAGTTGGAGCCGAAGCAGATGCGTAGGAAAATCGGGAGAGAAAACGACAATGTCGTCGAGGTAGCATAGACACACAGACCACTTCAGTCCACGCAGTGTGTTGTCCATGAGCCGTTCAAACGTGGCAGGAGCATTACAAAGACCAAATGGCATTACGTTAAATTCGTACAGGCCATCTGGTGTAATGAACGCAGTTTTCTGGCGATCAGCTTCTGCCATAGGAACCTGCCAGTATCCAGATCGTAAGTCTAAGGAGGAGAAGAATTCGGCTCCTTGTAGGCTGTCAAGGGCGTCATCTATGCGCGGTAATGGATAGACGTCTTTCCGCGTCACCTTGTTTAATCGCCGGTAGTCGACGCAAAATCGAATTGATCCATCTTTTTTTCGAACTAGAACGACAGGAGATGCCCAAGGACTGTGCGATGGTCGAATAACGCGACGGCGTAGCATCTCTTCGACCTGGTCGTTGATGACGTGACGTTCTGCAGCAGAGACACGGTATGGTCTTTGACGCAATGGCTGGTGCGAACCGGTGTCAATGTAGTGGTGCACTGCGGAAGTCCGACCCAATTGCGGCTGAGAAACGTCGAATGAATTCGCGAAGTGCTGGAGGAGATTAAGAAGCTCGGCGCGTTCATGGGCACTTAAGGTGTCGGCGATGGAACTCGAGAAGGTGTCACTCGATGAGCACTCCAGTGGGGAAAGGGCATGAAGTTCGGTCGAGGCGCTACTGCACGATTCGTCTGGCATGCTAAGGAATAAAGAGGAATCGAGGTACTCCACTCGACCGAGACATTCGCCGGCAAGTAGCGTAAGCGGTGCAGAAAGGGGGTTGTGAACGAAAATATTGCTTTGGCCCGCAGTGACGTCGAGTGTAGCGAAAGGCAAGGAAACGGCTCTGCGGCTCATGAAAATGTCGGAAGGTGTAAACATTACTGTAGCATCGTTATAGTCATCGCAGCAAACCGGGACAACGGCAAGAGAGGCTGGCGGAATTTCAGTGTCCTCACGCACGACAAGTTTTGGCGACCGCTCAAGGGTTTCGTGCAAAGGTTCGTCACACAGGTGCGAAAATTGAACTTCAGCGCGTGCGCAGTCGATGATGGCATGATGATTTGACAGAAAGTCCCACCCGAGGATAACGTCATGCGAGCACACCGAAAGGACGATGAACTCGACAACGTACATAGAGCCTTGGATGAATATGCGGGCCGTACAGGTGCCAAGAGGTCGAACTTGTTGTGCGCTAGCTGTACGAAGCGATAGTCCAGAGAGCGGCGTGGTCACTTTGCGTAGGGAGCGGCAGAGCTGGGCGGCTATAACAGAAACGGCAGCACCTGTGTCGACAAGGGCAAAGGCAGAAACACCATCGACAGATATAGCGACGACGTTAGCTGGTGAAGTGCGAGGACTTGAGCATTTCGACGACGGCGCAGTTCTTGCCTCGGGAACTGCGGCGCTCAGTTTTCCCGGTTGGAAGAAGCGGGTCTAGGACGCATTGGGGACAGTGATCGCCTGCTAGGAGATGGGGAGCGGGGAGAGTGACTTTGAGGCTGGTGTGACCGAGACTCAGGAAAGTTAGTGTATCCATACTGCGGTGAGGGATAGGGAGCAGGTATGTGCATGGGCTGTGGGTCATACGGTAACGGCCGAGTAGCGTCGTGGAGTGGTTGGAAGCGACGGCGACAATATCGTGCCACGTGTCCTGGAGTACCGCAGGCGTAGCAGATCGGTCGATTGTCAGGAGTGCGCCAGGAATTGCTGACTCGTGCTGCGGCCCAAGGTGTCGAAAATGGGGCGGAGTGGGGAGCGACTGAAGACAGGGGTGGCAAATGCTGCTGGCGGGGTCTGCTACGTACCACCTGGGCATACGTGAGAGGCGCGGCCACGGGCTGCATAGCCGGCGCATGGGCAACAGGCATGGCCACAGGCTGCTGGTGGGCAGCGACGGGAACAGCCTGAGCTACCTCTTCGGCAATAACGTCGCGGAGTGGTGAGGGCAGACGAGAGGACGGCGGCTGCTGCGTGAAGGAAATCAACGACAGTTGCCGAGCTACTTCTTCACGCACAAAGTCTTTAATCTCTTGCAGGGTTGGTGAGTGGTCGGGAACAGAAGTGAGACTGGAGAGCGAGTCGGCGTGTGAGGACAATGGCCGAGTCAGGGCGCGCTTCTTGTTCAACTTGTCGAAACTTTGACACAAAGTGACAAGTTCCGCAACGGTGGCAGGATTACGGGCCAGGAGCAGCTGATATGCACCGTCATTTATCCCTTTGAGGATGTGTTGAATATTCTCCGACTCGGGCATGGTGGTGTTCACACGGTTGCAAAGACCAATAATGTCTTCGATGTAGCTGGTGAAAGATTCCGTCGGCTTTTGTGCGCGAGTCCGCAAGCGTTGTTCGGCTCTGGACTTGCGGACTGCGGGTCGGCCAAAAACGTCAGCAAACAAGGTTTTGAAGATAGACCACGTCGTGATGTCGTTTTTGTGGTTGTTATACCACATTTCGGCCACGTCAGTGAGGTAAAAGATGACGTAAGTCAATTTGTCTGCGTCATCCCACTTGTTGTTTGCGCTCACCAGTTCATAGTTAGCGAACCAGTCTTCCACGTCGGTCTCATCAGCTACGCTAAAGACCTTGAGCTCTCGCAAACGAAGAACGCCGGGGTTGCTGGGAGATGGAGTGGAAGAGCCAGGTTGCGCGTTGTTGGTAGCCATGATGGGAGGTAGCGTTCGGTTGCGCAGCTCCAGGTTCAGGCGACGGCGAATGGCAGCACCCAGGTTCAGGTGACGGGGAATGTCAGCACCTTCCACCAATTGAAAAAGGGTTTATTGACGACTGTTGCGACGGTGGTTCTACGAAGAAACACGATCGTGCAAGAGCAACGGTCAAGCAGATGCCGGCGATGATCAGCACGAGCCGAGCGAGCGAAGCCCAGCACCCAGTACCCAAGCGGTAGCGATGTTTCTTGCCAACGACGCTCTTTCTTCTTCACACTAAGTTTTGTTTGGTCATCTTTAGTTTTGAATGTGTGGTACAGTACGCAGTCATCTGCAAATAGCCTAATGTTTACTTCGACGAGATTAGTTATATCGCTTACATATAGTAAAAACAGCATTGAGGCTAATACAGAACCCTGCGGTTCACCAGCTAAAACGAAAACAGTAAAGTCCATAAATAATATTAAATCACTGTTTAGTTCGCTGTTGACATCTTTGGCTTAGTCATGAAGCGTTTTTACTAATTCAGTAACAGTCGATAGGCCACTACGAAGCTCATGCTGTATAGAGTGTAATATGTTCTGACTTTCGACGAACCCTATTTGGTAATCAAGGATGATATGTTCCAGTATTTTGCTAGATGTGCATGTCAGAGATATGGGCGTATAGTTAGCTGGGAAAACCATATCACCTGATTTATGCACGAGTAATATCTTTGCTAGTTTCCAGTGAGCTGGAAAATGACCAACGCGAAGTCACTTTAAATATGTTAGCTGAAGGAACTTGCTTACGGTCTCAACGTACCGCTGTAAAAAGGCATTTAGAACGTTACCAGGACCAGTGCTTTTCTTGACGTTGAGGTTTAGCCAGAGGGATAATACACCCGCCTGCCATATGAAGGGGGTGTCTATTGGTGTATTTACGTCACTTGGTAGGAACTCGCCGCGTTGAAGTAGGACATTATCGGTGGGGAAAGAAGACTGAAAGTAGCTGTTGAAAAGATTGGCTGTCTGTTTTCCTCCCTGGGAAGGCGTATACGGTTTGTTAATATGTTTCACACTTATGTATCGTCAGAACTTATGAGGCGTTGTTTTGATAAAACTGTATGAAGAGAGACTGAGAAAGCGTCTTTTTTTCTCTCAGTTCACTTTGCTCTTAAGAGATTTATAGACAGTGCTGGGATTTCCGACGCAATACTGCTGCGTGGGTGCAATTTATGAGCATTTTTTAGCCTTTTTAATTTATGCTTCGTTCGAATAATGTCACGCGCGCTCTATGGATGGTGCTTTATGATGTTTTTTTTGTAACTGTTGGAACAAAGTCGTCTATGCAATGCCTAACGATATTTCTGAACGTTGAGCATATCATATTTACCATTGAGTGTTCATTTGAATAGAGGTCCAAAAGTGGCGAAATTCGAGAGCAAGGTATGTCATGATGGCAGCGTCGTCTGCTCTTTTGAATGCAAGTACCCCTTTTGTTGTACCTTTTATACATATAGCACTTGGATATTGCAAACAACACGAGACTATTTTATGATCAGATATGCCTTCTAATGTCTCCACGTTGATAGAATACTTTAAAAAGTGATCACTGATAAGAACGAGATGTATATTAGAAGCGGAAAAGCCTTGATGGCGCGAACGAACTGTAAGTACCTGTGTAAAGTTAAATGTGAACATGATATCAACAAGTACGTTGCCAATCTTTGTAGCCAGAATCAGCGAGACCCATTTCACTTCAGGCAGGTTAATATGCCCTGCTACAATAATTTCTTTCCTTCGAGGAGCATATGTAAGCGCATAATCGAAAAGTGCTTCTAAAAATGAAACTTCAGCGTCGCGTGGTCTGCAAACGACGCCAAGGTAGGTTATTTCATCATTAATTGATCTAGGATTGACCACATATATACTGCTTCGGTTTCAGAGACCACGGGAATAACAGTGTAAGAAATACCGAGCCGAATTAGTAGAATTACTCCTTCTCTCGTTTTTCCGATGGGGCGGATATGTTGTAGGCCCGTGTACTCAGATTTGGGTGCACGTTAAAGAACCCCAGGTGGTCAGAATTTCCGGAGCCCTCCACTATGGCGTCTCTCATAATCAAATAGTGGTTTTGGGACGTTAAACCCCACAAATCAATCAATCAATCTCTTCTCGTTTTTCTGTGCTTGCGCAGAACCGAATACACTGGTGGCACAATTTCGCCGAGTAGGATACCGGAATTCATCTACGTTTCAGTGAGCGCTACGATATCAGGTGGATAAGACAGTGGGACAGCTTCGAGTTCGTGCGTTTTATTTGTAATGCTGCGATAGTTCACATTCAAAAGTGTCGACGTGGATGGTTTCGAGTGTGGCGCACCTTAGCGCGTCTTCGTTTTTTGTTTTTTTTTCAGCCTCAACGATGTCATTTTGTTTTCTGTACCAAAAAAAAAAGGCGGCCATTTATCCGAACTTTATCGAAAATTATGTAACTTTCTCGTGGAGGTCACGATTACTTTTTCTTTTTTGCCACAACTTTCTTCTGATGTCACTTCGCTTCTGAAGTCTTCGCTAATCGAGAAGTCTATGTCTTTGAGTCTTCAACACCGTTTTAGAACGTTAATTTTGTCACGGTAGTCCATTATCCTTAGAATTTCTGGTCTCACTTTCTGTTCGTTACCCGGTTTTCGAGCATCGAGTCAGTGAAATCTCTCTATTCCTGAGGTAGTATATTCTAATATAGCTTGGAACACATTTTTCGCAACCATATCGTGTAAAAGTTTAGACGTTTCATTCCGTTGTTCTTTCACACCATACATGATAAGGTTACATCACAGGCTTTTGTTTTCTATCTCGTCGACTTTTTTTGCCACAGCCGAAAGACCTTCTTCCAGCTCCGATATTCTTTTAGTACAGTCTACTTTTTGTTTTTCAAGCCCGCCGATTTTCTCAATCTTTTTGTCTAATGCAATAAACTTTTCGTTGACTCCATTTTTTCTCTTAATAATTTCCTGAATGTGTTTGGCCATCACGTTTAGCTGTTCTGGTAGTGTAGGACCCAGATTTTGTTAAATGTCGCCACCGAGATTTTAAAGATTTTAAATAATCTCGGGCATCGTGCAAGATTTAACACAATAGCGTTTTGGACTGTGGGCAGGGCAGCAAGTGTAGGCAGACGTCGTCGCTACGATGAGGTTTAGCGTTGCGTTTCTTCACCTGCACGAAAAATAGTAGCGGGTTTCAGCACTGCATCTTAGTGTTGCTGCCGAGCACAGTACCCCACGGTCCTTGCGAAGGTCGTTTGATAGCTGTGATTCTCGATTCCGATAGATCTTCCGGTTCCAAAAATACTAAGGTAGCGCCTAGCGGCGCTACCCTACCATTTTCGGAGGCAGGAAACTTTAGGTAGCCTATACTCAATATCATGATGCATTAGGATGGTTTTGATAATGCTGTTAGCCGGTACGAAATTATAAAAATTCAAGACTGTGTAGACGGTTTAGCATTGCTGGTATCTGGTATAAACGTGTTGTTTGCGATAATTTCTTCTAAGTGTTTGAATTTTTCGGCATTGCTGACGCATCTGGTAATTATTACTTACCGGTGTGCTCTGAAGCTATTGCGGCTTATTTTGCATAACAAATTGCAAAAGTGTTAACTGATAGAACTGTGTTTCCTTTAACATTTTATATTTTGAAAGAGTGGTTTTGTTTTAAAGTATTTGAAGTTGCCATAATATCACTCGTAAGAATCTTTCGGCGAGAAGTTTTATTATTTGTCAGTGTAGTAGCTCTCCATGCTAAGATAGAGTATGTCATTTTAGAGTAGAAAAGTGCATAATATAATTCTACTTGTAAACATTTTGGCAAAACTGCGCTTAGCTTCAATTGTCTACATTTCTAGTGAGTTCTGTCATTAATTTGCCTACATGTGCACTCCATGTCAAGCCTTCGGTAAACCATACACCAAGAAACTTCTGGCTGGTGACCTGCTCTATCTCACTGCCATAAAAATAAACAGTCAAACGGTAGCTATGCGGCTTATTAGGGGAAGGGGGGGCAAATACTATATTTTGTTTTACTAACTTTAATTGCAATTTGTTTAAACTAAGATAACCCAACAGCTAATATAGGCAGTCATTATTTTGGCGTTCTAGCTCTGGAATTCATGTACCACTGAAACATATGGTAGTGTCACCAGCGTACATTAATAACTTGGGTTAACGTGGGATATCTCACAGATCATTTACATAAATTATGAATAACAGAGGGCCAAGTATCAACCCTTGCGGTGCTCCTCCTAATAAACTTGCGTAAGATTATGGGCTGTTGTTCATTCAAACATATTGATGGCCGTTTGTTAAATCACACCGCGTGCGCCATACTTACTAAGTTTACGCGTTAGTACTTCGTGGCATGCAGAATGAAATATTTTCATGAAATCTATCAAGAAACCGAGTGAGTACAGTTTATGTTCGATTTTTTTATTTAGTTTATTTTAAAGCAAAGCTCCTTCATAGGATTTATTTTTTTGAGAACCATAGTGCGCCTCATTGATCACATTATACTTGTTAAAAAATTAACTTACACAAAAGGATGTTTATTGCATTCTCATACAGCCTAGATAAAACAAGGACGGATATTGGCTTGTAGTTAAATATTTGCCTTTTGTCCCCACCTTTAAAGACGCCCTAAGGGCATGTACTCGCTGTTTTAGGCAGCCTGGAAAAATTGGGTGCAGCCACGTGCTATTTTTTTCAGCACCGCCGTCTGCTTGCCGAACGTGCACGCGCAGCCACCAGACGACGCGAGGCGGATGAATATGTGGGGAGGGGCTAATTGCCCTTCATATTGGATGAGGAGCCCTGTAGCCTCCACAGAGCTGAAGGAAACTTTTGACGTACCTGTGCTCTTAGCACGTAACACAGCGATAGCTATATGACGTGACTTGCGTAGTTTATGTAATGCGTTGCTCAATACAGAGGAAAAAAACTTGAGAGATAAAAACAGAACGCACAAACAAAACGTGCGGGAATCTCCGCGAGGTAAGAGACTACACTCGAATTCATAGATCAAGTGCAACACTGTCTAGGCTAGCCAGACTTCTTGCAGTGCATGCATTCGATTTGGAAATCTTTCAAAGTTGTTACCACTAAGAATACGTGCTTCTTTTTATTTTTAGCCTGAATAGTACTAAATGAAGATGTATTCTGCGTTACAAATAAGCATACCCTGTTATACGGTTCTTGTAATGACGCTGCATAGCTTAGCCTCTCCATGTTTTTGTTTTTCGTATTTTATTTGTAGCGCTTCAGGATGGATCACGCAGGCACGCAAGCGTTTAGCACGACAGAAAAAGAACAGACAACGCGCATTGTTATGCATTTCGCTGATCGAACTTCTTGCATAGGTTCCACAGCGTTGAACCTGGTATAAAATGGAGGGCGTATTTTTGGCCTGGTGGCGAAAATGTTGTAGGCCCGTGTGTTCGGTTTGGGTGCCCGTTAAAGAACCCCAGGTGGTCTACATTTCCGCAGCCTCCACTATGGCGCCTCTGATAATTATATGGTGGTTTTGGGACGTTAAACCCTACATATCAATCTGTCAATCAATGATTACATGCCACGCGCATGATGCGCTCGTGGCCGTTTCGTCAGTTTCTCTTATACCAAATTTGGTATTACGGGACGTGAATGGATGACCAAAATATGATACCGGTGGAAACGTGATAAACATCAGATGTGTGTCATGAACCACATGACTACATGCCACGCTCATGATGCGCCGGCAGCCGTTTCGCTAGGTTCACGTATACCAAATTTGGTATTACGTTATACTAACGGTTGACTAAGGTATGTGGCTGGTGCAAACCAAATAATCGCGAGGTGCGGGTCATGTAACCAATATGACCACATGCCACGCTCATGATGCGCTGGCGGCCGTTTCGCTAGCTTCACTTATACCAAGCTTAGTATTACGGGACGTGAATGAATGACGAAGGAGTGTGACTGGAGGGTGCAAACATGATATTCATGAGTTGCGTGTCATGTGAGAACATGTCTTCATGCCACAGTCAAGGCACCAATACATTTCGGCACGACGCGGTGCGCGTACTCTCGGGCATTCATTTCGCCGCGTCACGCCGGCGTTGCCATGCCAGGCGACGATCCTGCCATATACTCGCAGGCGCGCGTCGCTCTGCATTTCTTTGACGCATGGGAGTTTATGCACGTCCCGCGTCCCATCGCCATGAAAAGAGGGAGACGCAGTGTTGACTGGGTAACGCACCAGCATAGAGTAATGTTACTTTATGGCAGGCATCAGTGCGAAATTCAGCATGTCGCATTTTGCCCTGGTTGCTGTCAGGCCGCACCGATGGAGGGTCGCGCCTGGCGTCGGACTGTAGAGTGCTCGCGTTTTGCTAAAGTAGCGTCACTGTGCTCACCGTGCGCGCGCGTCAGCGCTACATTGGAGTATATTGCGCCCTTCATGATGCACTCGCGGCCGATTTGCTAGCCCCACGTATACCAAATTCGGTGTTACATGACGTCAGTGGATGACAAAATATATGATGATGCAAGTATGATAATCATGACGCGCATACATGTCATGTTAGAACACGGCAACATACCACGCTCATAGCGTGGTCGCGGCCGTTTCGCTAGCTTCACATATACTAAATTTGGTATGACGGGACATGAATAGATGACGAAGGTAAACGACACATCCAAACACGGTAATGATGGCGCGGAAGTCAAGTACGGCATCGTGTGCCTCCACCTCGTAACGTTGTGCTGATTTTAAAGTGACATATCAACATTTATTATTCATGCGTCGCATATCATCGATTCCCACTGTACGCGGTCTCTGCTACTTTTTTGTGTTTACAACTGCGCAAACGGCGATAACCGCGTGCAGCCGAGAAGCACAAAATCCTGATAAGTTCTAGCGCCTATTGCTGATATTGTGCATGCGCATTCAAGAACTAAGGACCGAGGAGGATGCATCGTGTGTATGAAGAAGAGGAGTGAATCAACCCCTCGTCTTTAAACGCGGGGTGGTGAGTGGCCTTTTAAAGAGGTTGTTACGTGGAAAGCATGGCGTCGGCGTTGTTGGTTATGAGCGACAAATCATCATCTTATGCGAGACCGCAAAATTGAGAAAGAATAAAAAGAAATAAATGATGACTGTATTCAGGGTCAAAATGGGAACAGGACCAGCATCGCTTGGGTGCGAGTGGTTATCGCCACCGGGTCTTTTGCGTGGCAAGCGGATGTGCAACCACGTGGCCGTGCGTCTGCCTTTTCTTTTCTCTTACATGGTGATTATTACAAATGCGGTTTACGACTATACATAGCACATAAAACAATAAGGCCGTTCCGACGAATGTACAATGGACATTACACAGCAAATCCCGTACATCACAATGTCTCAAGTAGTATTGGGGCAGCGCTCTTCAGGAACTCTGTATACCAGTTCGGCTGAAACTGCAGATGGCCATAAGATCTTTTAGCTGCACAGCCATTTGTACAAAGTGGCATCGCGAAGACACCATTGGCTCCGCGGGCCTGTCCAACATCAAATTTTTGTATATTCTATGCATGCCCCTTAATAACGACATGCCAACTGGCATATCATTGTATTTGGGTGGTGCATTGTATTTGGCCGGTGCAAGATAACGCCTACTATTAGAATTTAAGTCTAGTTGTTTTTAAAAGTCCTCTGGAAGATGCCCCATAGGAGGATTGCGTCTTTACAACCAATAAAGGAATGTTTTATTGGTTTTGAACTTCACAGATGCGGCAGGTAATCAAAGATACAAAGATGCCTTTGGTGTTTAACCAGGTGTTTACAAATATTGCTTATGTATGCACGTTGTAAAAAAATGCCTTGTTTAATGGTGAAATAGGCATTTTCGTTACACGCAATAGCACATCATGACCAGACCATCCGAAACTCATTATAAAAAGAGTGATAATGTGTGAAAGGAAGTATCACATCAAATAAAACATAATATAGGTCTTTTCTTGAGCTAAATTACAAGTATTATTCGAAGATCTGGCTGTCAGAAAATGCACTGATTCGTACACTTAATGCATAATCCCTTGGGTATTAAAATGAGATAAAATTTTTGTAGACACCACCAAAATTAAGAAAATATCCGTACAGTTTACTTGCAGAGATATTCACTTGCAAGTACTGGATGAGCACAGTCACGAGAATAGGAAAGACGCCACACCAGTTGCACAATAAAGAGGTGTACCAACCCAAGACAACCTGCACAAACAGGTTTTAAAAAAAGTGGCTCGCTGAATCGGACGTAGCGTGCCTTTGGGTGGGTACCCATTCTTTCTGATAATGTCGACTTGAAAGACATGCATTTATTTGAACGCCTAGGTATTTTCATGGAACACAAAACCATTTTATACCCGTTTGTTGATAAGTCAATGGGCCGAATCACCGTCCCAAGCTTGTAGCAAAGTTCATTATTGCCTTTATTTTTACAAATTCTTGGATTGTTGACACCTTCATTTTTATACTAGTAAGATTTGTGCAAAAGGATGCTAGCCCATCCACAAACGTCAATATTTTACCTCATTCAAAAAAACGTTGAAACCGCTGACCTTACTAGATCGAATCACACTTAAGCACAGTGGCTCCAAGAGGGAAGAGCACTGGCAACAACGAACAGGCTTGTTTCACAAACAAGCTAAAGAACACGGGCTTTGAAAGATAGCCATTAACAATAAAGCAGGCTGAACATTATTTTAGCATAGTTTTACAGCTTTCAATATAGTGGAGCCAACGTTTGCATGTTCTAGATGGGAAAACAAAAAAAACAATGGCGTACCTGGTCAAAGAGCTTTGCTAAGTCTACTTGCAGCATTGGCAGTTTTTCATATAAGTGTGGACATTATTCCAATACTGTGTGAGCAATATATATGTTAGATTGTACTGAGGGACCTTTTATACCGCAGGTCTCATAAATACCCGTAGGTATTGACACTGCTTGCGAACAGAGTGTAGAGAATTTCCTCTGCTTGGAAATGCAGTTAAAGTAGCTTTCATGCTTTAGAAAGCGTCTCTCATAACCATATCGTGGTTTTGGGACGTGAAACCCCACAAATCAATCAATGAAATGAATGCTTTAGAAACACAACGCGTCCTGTATACATGCTTCACAATGCAAGAATAAATTTTGCAGTAAGGATGCGTGGTACAAGCGCCCATTGTCAGTGAGTGTCAGAGTATGGGATTACCATAATGGCTTTTCGGTTTAGGGCCTTTCACCCACTACAGAAGGCACACACACTACTGCACCAATTTTTTTAAGGCCTTGTAGCTGGTGCATAGCAAGTTCGAAGAGGTTTCGTGGACTAAGTGCTTGGAATGCACACTACGAACAGGATATCACGATCACGTTCAGCTCCTAAAGGCGAAGCTTTAGGGTAACGTAATGTTTATTGGGCATAAAAAAATCTACCCGTGTCAATATAAAAGTCGTTATGCCACCTGCAGACAGGCCTTTTAAGGTCATCATTTTAACAATAATATGCCCTAGATAAAAAGAAAAAGCACAATAACAAAGATGGTCTGCAATATTTCGCAGTATTTTCTAAACAGGAGAGTGTTTTATGCCGGGTTCCACCATGGCTCCGCCGACCTATGTCCATCATGTATGTGATGCTGCAAACTATATACTACAAATTGCAAAAAAGCGACAGCAAAAATTTCTGTTAGAAGGGCATCGAACCAGCGACCTCTTCATCAACAGTGCGCAGCGTTACCCTCTCGGCTACGGACCGACGTCGTTAAGCTTCATTCGTATACACTATGCACCATTTGGCGATTCATATGAGCGATTTATATGCCCCATACAGCGTTTGGCGGTCCTCAGAGCTCCGAAACTTTAACGCATACTCGCCATCAGTAGCGCGCGACGAGATCGCGTAGCGTTCGACGCGCTATAGATTCTCGCCTCGCGTTTCTATGAGCGCCGCCTCCACGAAGCCAGGTCTCTCCGGCGCGCGCGCTTACCAGACTCGGGATTCGAAAGAGCCCAAAGATCACTTGCTGCAGCAGTTGCGCTTACGACCGGAGCACGTTGCTCACTCACGGAGAAGAATGATTGTAGCAGTTCTCGCTTGTCCTGTGTATTCTCATTTCGTGCGTGCTTTCTGTTTAAAGTACGCGCTGCAAGTTTCGAGCTGCTTGCTGTTCTTCGCGTGACTTCACAATGTGTTGCTGTAGCATTCACTAATTCTGCCTTGTGGCGACACAATGCGTCATAACTGGTTTACTACCTCATTTAGGACAAGCTTCCCTTTCGTGTTATATGGGTTCCTAGAAAGAGGAATAAGCTGCGTTTTTTTTCTGGATTAGTAGTATTCTGTTTAGTGTAGAGTTTTATATCATTGTTTTTGCCAATACTACACTCTAAGCCAAAAAAAGACTAAAGTGGGGTATGCCATTGGTCTTTTAGGGGTCTAAATGCGCTGCCACAGATATTGAACCAATTTTGGACTAACTGCGGGAGTAACTGCAAGGGCTCAACTGTTACCCCAAGCACTTACTCCACTTGGTTTAAATGTTGGCCCCAGTAGAATGCTCCAGCGGGACTAACAGTTGAACCGTCTGGACCAATGGCGAAAAATGGCGACATTGCGTTTGTGCAGTATATTTTATGTTTATTCCAATTTAATCAGCACTGAAGATCATAGTATGTTATTCGTGCAACACACACACACACACACATACACACACATACATGCGCACTATTATTTCAAAGTAAAACACCGCAAACACTGACTGCCCGCGCTGTACTACAGAGAACAGACTCTCGGGTATATATAGCACAGTATTTTGACCTCCCATCTAGTGCCAGTGGGCGACTTTTACTTGGCTTAAGAAAACAATAAATATTGACACCGTAACGCGAACATATACATGGGCTTATTCGTAGCACCGATGCGCATCTATCCTTTAATGTGGATCCATCTAATCTTCAACATGCCTCCAGCCCGAGAATACGAATTATCAGCTGGTATTCGATCATGTCGGCCAAACCAGCGTTCGCAGTGCTGGCGCACGAGTCCGCAAACACAAACATAGCAGCGGCGCTTGTGCGGGAAAGCTGGCGAAGCAGCCGCAGGCACCCCGCCGATGCAATACCGTGTCGGCTTGCCGACGGCGTCGCTAGGCTTACGACGAGTACGGCTAAACGACCGCCGGCGATCGCAACATGCGGCTCGCGTGAAATTTTCGTCGTCGTTATTTTATAGTCACAAATGAACAATAGGTAAGTGCCCCATGTTCGCTGTGTCTTACGGATTGATGTAGATATCTGTATACTTACAGCGACGAGACCGTTCGCAGGCACGGTTCTTTCATCGTGCTGGTAAGGCACAACCTGTGTACCGCTGGCCGCACGATTAGTCGTATCCGCGATCGCCTACACGTTGGATTTTTGATAACGATTGTCGCATGGATAAAAAGACATATGTTTGCCTGAGATACTATTTTTGTGAACTTGTACGCGACGTTTCCTTCGCTTGTGCCGGCAATGCACTCACACCGGCAGCCCGCTTGATACCGATGACGTACGAAGCCTACTTTTCCTATATATCGCTTTGAACTTGTGGTCACTGTGTGGGTACACGACCGCTGATGAACAGCTTACCTTTATTAGCATTGTCAGTGTTCACCGTAGTTCGAACTTATTCAGCACATTAAAGCGAGTTCTCGGCATTGCCCGTGTTTGCGGAGACTTTCACTTGGCTTCGGCTAGCCCGTGCCGGCATGGTGGAAACGCGAGGGCACTTGCTCTGTGCACTGACAGCGTGTTGTACTACTTTCATCTAATAACATCTTCTATTCATTTCACAGTGCTTCACTTTCACAGTGGCGTATAGCCTATTTAACTTGTTTTCATGATCGCCGACCACGCCGAGCATTGCAGTGCAGCATCGACAGGAGGCGATCGGGGCGCAGTTGCCCTCCCCGTTGGTCCCTTCATTGCCGGGCGCTTGCGCAAGACACGCATTGTCACACATTTAGTCCCTGTTGGACGAACCGTTCGTCCATTAGTTTAACGACTGCAATTAGGCCAACTTTGCCGAATTTCGGCTTAGAGTGTACGTGCATTTCTTATACAGAGAGCTTCATTTTTAAGCCGTTTTTATGCTCAGGCTGGACGTGGTGTTCCAACAACTAAAGCCTGGACGTGCAACAGGAACACTAGACGTGATTATGGGTGATGGTAAGTAAAGAAAGTAACAAATATAAGGCATAAATAGTAGATACACCGGTGGTAAATGCACTGGCCTTCCTGAATAGTAATGAAAAGTCTTTCATGTCATTGCTTCTGTAAACAAGTCAATAAAATGTAATATTAGGACAAATGAAATGTAATATTAGGACAAATTGAAAAGTGCCTCTCCATAAACGCTATTTGTGCATGCTCAGCGGCGATGACGAGTCATACGCCATATTTTTGAGTGGTCACAGTGAGCCGAATGAAGGGAACCGAACGGCAGCTTGAGTCACTGGTTTGAAACTTATCCCGAAATAAATCAGGCCCTCGAGATCGTCTACCAACGTGCAGCGGAGAACTTTTGATGCGAAAAGGCCCAATTTCTAGTTTCGCAATCTCCACGGGAGGCGCTGCTTGAATTAGAAAAGCGTCCTTTGCGTTCGAAAAGCATGTGCATAACACTCATTCTTCAATTAAAAATCTACGCAGGCGAAGAGAACAACACAGACGTTGGCTGAATTGGTGTTCGCGAAAACATTCTGAGCGAAATTTGCATCAAATTTATGGACTTCAAGAAAAGAACGATGTAAACGTTTCTGTTTTCAGAAATGCCAGTGAAATTCCAGTGCAATTTAGAGCCATTCCACTTCTATAATGGTGGGAGCCCGCAAAGCCAGGTGCTGCGGCTGTACGTTTTGCAGCCACGACTCCACGTCGTTTCATTGCACAATCTCACTTTCGTGTGGCTTGGCGCTCCTTAAATTGTCACAAATATTCCTAGCAGAGAACGACACTTTGTCATCTCATAGTAAGCCTGGGGGGCAGCTGCTGTCCATAGCCTCAATGCGTTCTCTACGTCAGTGGTCGCAGCAGTTGATCGGAAGTGCTACGGCAGAGTATCGCGAGACTTGAAAAACAGACATGGGGGTCAAAGCGCCAGGGGCGCCTCGAATTGTTCTTACTTTCCACGGACGGGATCTGCCAGAATTCGGCAATATACAGGCTCGCTTTCTGTAGGATCTCACAATATCAGCACTTTTCCGCATCAACGATCGTGAGCTTGTGATGTGCTTTTAAAATAATTTCACGTGAGATAACACTGCACGGCACGCCGTGCTATTTTAAAGATATTGCTCCCGAGTCAGCTACATCCCTCGTTCAGAGTGCACCATGACTGGGCATAGCGTTGCAGATCAACCTTTCCAAAACTAGAACAATTGACCGCGCTAGTTCGCTTTCTACTACGCGTCTCGTTTGTTTAACGCTCTGGCAGATGTCAGTTGCTTGGCTAATCGAAAGCTCGAGTAAACTGTGCTGACAGTATTTACCGCTGGGTCAGCTAGCTTTCAGGCTTACTCTTTTTCACGAATGCCATTTTTTTTCTTGCATTGAGCAAGTTTGTCATCCTTTTATGCACGTGAAGCTGCATCCACGTTAAAGCGTGTCTGAAAAAAAACCCAGCTGTCTAAAGAAACAAAGCAGTCCGACTATTTGCAAGCTGTATTATTTGCGATTCAAAAAATTAGTACGTCTCAGTGGTGTGAGAATACGCACAATAATATACTCGAGAAAGCAGTGCATCTGAAGTATTATGGTGGTGTGGGCATACTTTAAATGTAACATTGCTTAGAACAAATTGTTTTAGTGCTCAGTTGTCCATCTGGTAATTGGCTATAACATTTATTGTTCATCAACTCGGTGGACATGCACTGGAATATGATATCTACAGAACTATTAAATGGAGCTGAATATATGCGATGTTTATCTGTACCTAAGATCTGTTGTACACCTAAACTGTAGGCTGCCAAAGAAAAATATTAAATTGTTATGCCTACGAGCATATTTACGCCTTCACTGTTAAAATATTTAGAATCATAAACTGCGTTTGCTCTTCCCACTGCAACGTCCGTGTATTACACTGCGTATCCGTTGAAAGTTGTACTTGCCTTTTGGCGTAGGTTGTGAGAAGAGAGCCGCCCGAATAGGAAGAATCATACTTTGGTTGCAAAGCATAATATTGATTTCGATAGCGAAGAGTGTAGCGTTTGCATGGCGTACGAACTTCAGTGAAGATTTGTTATCAAATCAAATGGTTCTTGATGACCATGAACTAAACTGACGAGGTTTCACTATTACACAGATCAAACTGTTTCTATGACATCGAGAACGCAGTGCAACAAGGGTGACGAACAGAACTCCTCGGAATGCTGGATCACAACGCTTTCTTCTGTTGGTCACTGCAACCATTCGTCGAAGCTTTATATTTTAGAAATTACAAAGCTTAACGCACTGAGACAAATTATTAATGATGGATTTATTCTTAATTGCAGGTTGAAGTCGATGCAAATTACCTTCCAGATACGAAGCGCAGGATTTATAACTGTCGTTCGATCTTGACGTCTAGCACAGTTGGCATGCAGTATAATTTCTTCGTTAAAGCTTAGCTTGCCAACACGCCAAGCATTACATTATGCTATGAATGAGTCCGTGTACTTGAAATGGTCAGACGTCACACCAAGTTTATTGTAAAAGGGAGAAGTGTACTGTGATTGTGCTGTCTTCTGCAGATCCAACCGTGAAGGAAGCCATACTGTACTACACAAATGACAAATGCTGTGTCGCGGACATTGAGTACAATGGTCACCGTAAGTCACGTACAAATATATTGCTGCGATTCTTCAAAGCTCAAGTACAACAAAGGGATACTTTTTCACGAGCACTTCGACTTGGTAACACCTATGAACAGGGTGCGGTAGCTCGCTCCTCAAGGTATTTGAAGGCTCAATGACAGGTCAAGCAATCCATTCAAGCTTAGCACAACTTCAGGCGCACCCTTTATTGGTTGCAGATAAAGAACGTTACCTGTGGAGACTTAAGAAATTGTGCAATACCGGATTTTGGCTGCGGCTCCAATAAAATAGGAATTGTCGGCAGTACCAGTGCTTATCGTCTCTGGTGTTAGCTGGTCTGTTCTATCCTTGCTTCCAGCGCCACCTGTTCAGCAGCACCTTCACATACAATCGTAGGTCGGCAAAAACTAGTGGAACTCACTAAGATTGACTCATGAAATACATATTGCGCTCAGCTTTTATTCATACCCTAACTCACCATACTTTTTCCCAGTCGTACTCACCAGCATGCACACTCACAAATTCTTTCTTTAACTGGTCTGAATCTGACGCTAAGTCACCTAACGTTTACTCTTCCCTTCTCACTCAAACTCTTGGCTCGATCTGAGTCTGAGTAAGTCGGAGTGAATCCACCCATATGTCCATTAACTTAGAAATAGTCTTGTAGATCATAGAGCCAGTGCCCTTTAACCCCAAGATCACACATATTGGTTGCGCTCCTCGGAGTTTTTTTTTTGTATGCAGTACTTTCGAGTACGTTATAAGAGTTCTTAAACCAGGAAGGCCATTTTTCTTGAAAAAGGTGACAAGATAAAACATAGTTAAAAAATTTCATTGGAAGAGTTAACGAGGATGAGTAATCAGGCACCCACTTATGTCATTCACGCCTCTCAAAAAATTATGTTCAAATGGTGTACGCATGATGATACTTTGCAGACCCATCATGTTAGTATAAACATGAACCCAGGTAAGGCTGATAGTAATTCTGAAGAAGCGTAGATAGGACTGTAGCCCGACAAAAAGGTGAAACTTGTTCAGACTCACTCAAGAAATATATTTTGTGCTTCGCCCTATTTTATACTCAAACTCGCCAAATTTTCCGGGCTGAACACACACGGACTCCCAGCTAAATTTACGTAAAGGTGGGGTCAAGTGAGTCTATGAATCTATCTCAGGTCTACCGTCTAGCGCGCATTCAGGACGATAGATGCCGGAAAAAAGGAAACCTAACCTATCACTTTGAAGCCCAAACGATGTAGCGCAATTTCTGTCTATGCGCACTTAAAACATGCAAAAATATGCACAATATGCGCATTTAAAATCTGACACGTAGGACTCGCGTGTTTTAAGAGAAAAAAAAATAAAGAAAATATGGCTACCTGGGGTGACCACCGTGTTGGAAAGAGATAAGGCAGTACCCGAAACTGTGAAAATTTTGCAACACAAACATTACTAGGCGCGTCGTTTTGTGAAACTGTGCATTATGTGGAGGTTCCGGGCTGATTCAATGTTCATCTTTGTATTAGTACGTAGGTCTTTCTGCTAATCGCCTCCTAAGTAAGAGTGCCGACGTGGCAATAAAAAACAACGTCTTAGTAGCACGAAAGCACAGCTTACACCATGGTAGGGAAACAGTGTGTTGAATGAAGAATTTCTCAAATCATGTCCAACAAAATCAATAAGGAAGGCAGGACTAAAAAGTGTGAAGCCCTTACAATAAAGTTACAAAACTTCTACAAATTTATGTTTCAATTGCGCATTCCGCACTTTAGAGACAATCATCCCCGCAAGTTTAATTGTTACCACGTTGACCATCTTACCACCATTTGGTTTGTAGGGATGCACTACATATATACGTATTCAGTGACCTTTCTTTCTTTTTTGATTGTTGCAGAGTGCATACTTTGGGTGCAGCGAAGTCTGAAGGACACAGTGCCACCGTACACAGGTCGATGCACACTTGCGGCACTGCCGCAAGTGTGCATCGACCAGTTTGTCGACACGTGTGGCGTTGTCGTTGACCCTCATAGAAGAGACCTGTGCATCGACGGCGAGGATGATTACTAGAGTGCAGTCAAGTGAAGGCATACTGATCATTCAGTTTTGGCCTTCCAAACTAATAAAAGCACAAAACCTGGTACTCTGCTGTTTAAGCGCGAAGCTCACGTTCTTTCACAAATAAACTGTTTGGCATGCTTCGAGCCCTCGATAAAATATTACACTTTATCCTGCTAAAGTGATTATTGTGTAGATGCGAAAGAGCGGGCGCTAACGCTTACACTCGCGGTGGCATTGACCCTAGCGATCGTCTCGGCTTTGCGCCGGAGGGGAACCTGAGCAGGAACAAAGCAGGCAGTGATGGGCCAGTGTTTCCTGCTGAAACATGTCAATCAATCGCTGCTAATGCGCAATGACAGACAGAAGGCTCCGACTGGACAAAGAGACCTGCAGTCCATGTTTTGTCTATGCCTACGGTGTCTATGCCTACGTCAGAAGTCGTGTTAGAGGACATGCATCAACATTATAGAAACGAGGACCGTTCTGCGATGCGATGTATTGAATATCCTATTTGCATTTCGCAAGTGCATTACTCTGATGTCAAACAGCGATTTATTATAACTTTCTAAATCACAGAAGTGAAAACACAATTTATATTAGACTGCTATGAAATCGAAGTCAACTACTGCATTCCCAACTGACGTTAAACCAACGTGATATCTGTATCATATTAGCAATGTGTCAATTTAAATGTTTTGTCATAAAATTACATAGTGAGCGCTGCGTTCACACCTGACGTTTCACTGACAGGACTCCAGCTTTTGATCTTCTGACACAGACAGATCAAGAACAAGAAAGATTTTATACACACTCACACAATACAAGTACGCCCACACACATAGGCTTGCTACATACAACTCTCTTTCTCTACACTGAGCGCCAACAGTTTGTAGACATACGCGAACTACCCCGCACCCGGTCTAGTACGGAGTGTATGGGTCCGTCGACATCAGCCACGGTACCGATGACCTTGCAGCTTACTCAAGCTTACAACAGGGACTACGTGATGAGTCGGTCGCGAGACCACGAGCAGACTTGGAACTGCTCGCTCAGGAAAGCATGGGACGGCAAAGCGCCGACGTAGCACCAGGGCCACGCCCTCAGCAGGTGGTTGTGCCGGGCTATAACGCACGTGACTCCAACGCCACGCCCTCAACAGGATGCTGTGCGGAGCTCAAGCCAAGTCAGCAGCACCTTGTCAACGACTTCGGTAGCTACTTGCACTCAGATCGCCAGCCGGGCCGGCATCAGTTGCGCGCTCTGGCTCGCACACTAGAACAGCTCGACGGAACACCCGCTCGCAACAGGAAACCTCCAAGCTCCTCGTGGCTAGTCTGCCGGCACCAGTTCGGGTGGCTTTGGTCCCCTAAGGCCGTACGTCTTGCGCTGCTCGGTTCGCATTGTTCTTCTTGTTCTCCTTCACCAATTGTCCGTTGTGCAAACCCACTCTGCGGAATTGTCCGAAAAATCAGTGGTTTTAAAATTATTGTTGAGATTTAAAATAATGGAGATATAATAGAAAAATTACCAGTAACCAGGAAATTGGGGTGCTTCATCGAGTGGATATAATTATATAAATAAAGAAACAAATTTATTCATAAAGTAGAGCAATAATCTGGTTTTTATACGTATGCGATTCTGTAGACACGTTAGGATAAAAATTCGACAGATCCTACGTACCTGGGAATCGACGTCATGCGAAGCATGCAGATGGAAGGGACCATGTTGCAATTTTTATTGAGCGACAGCTCATAGAATGACGGTAAATAAATGTACAAATGTTGAACACACATAGATATGTTGAAGAGTTGCAGATGCTCATATACCGAACCCACAAATGGAAACTCCACAAGACAAATTGATAGGCACAGATAAATCCATACCAATACCACGTAAAGTATTTCTAAAGGGGTTTTTCGTATTGTGTTGAACCACGGGCAGATCAAAAAGAAATGATCTGTTGTTTCAAGTTCATCACAGAACACGACAGTTGGGAAGGTGCCTGGGCAGACCTGAGTTTATAGAAATTTTCATCTGGTACCCGGCAATGCAGCGTCGTTATAGCAACTTCTTGCTTATGAGTGTGGCTAAAGTATAATATAATAATATAGTATATGTGACACTATGATAAATGGGAGACGTGTTCTGGCTCATACGCCATGTTTATTCCATGTTACTTCTTCTTCCTCATTCTCTACCGTCAGTCACTGCCTTCCTACGTCACAGTATTTCCCCTCCCCCCGAAAGAATGCGTGAGCTACAAACTATGAAACATGAACAAGTGGTGTCTCATCATACAAAAAATATCACAAAATGGAGTAGTTTCATGTAACACGGCAGTTCTAAGCACTTGCACAAAAACATTCACAGGAAAGGCAGTCCAGTGACATCTAGGAGACCTTAGGTGGGCGAGGTTGGCTGTTGCCTTCTGGAGAGCATAACATGCATTCGACGTGGAAAATAATGATGACACAGCCTGGATGGTAGTGAAAAACGAACAAGGTTGGGAGTCCTTGTAGCGTTGGAAAGTTGGATGTCTCATGCGTCGAATTGTGTGTCGTGGCGGGAACAGACGGTGTGCTTCCAGTTTGCGAGTGCGATGGCCACGGCTGACGGAATGCTGTCTTGGTCTCTGCATTCTACAAATGAAGCCTTTTCGTCTGTTTCGTCGTTTTCTGTGGTTTCGGAGCTGTAATCGTAGGTGCATTCTTGATCTCTTGTGCCAAATGCGTTTGTGGCGGCGATACCTTATGCGGATATGCTTCACGTTTTGAGTTGTCTTTAAGAGGCTCTCTTTGCGTCGTCGTCCTTGTTGATGTATCCGTTGGCGTGTCTGGAATCATTGGACTCGCTTTTGTTGGTGTTGCTGCGGTTGCATCGGAACATGCTGAGGTGAGAGCGCTTCTTGAACATCAGGCCGGTTTTCTTTACAAATTGATGTAGTGTCCATTCGGCTACTCTTGCAACGCTTTTCAGGCAGCGATGTTGGTAGGACAGATTTCCCTGGAGGAACACCAGAGGCGCCTTCGACAGCATTCATTTCGTAGGATTCTGGCACCAGGCAACCTGTTAGAGTCGCTTCCGAGCCTACTGTGTTAGGGCTTTCAGATGGCTGAGCTCTCACTGGCGACGCCGCAACAGGCGTGGTTTGGTCAAATTCCAGTTGGGAATGGTTGCCTTCCTGTGCAAGGAATGATGCAAACTCTTCTGGCGCATGAAACGGAACTGTAGGTCCCGGTAATAACTGAGTACTCTGTGAGCTCCTCTGCTCTATTCCCACCATAGTGAATGTGTGAGACGTCAGGTGGGCGTTGTGAGCGACCTAAGATCCACGCGATGGAAAAGCAGGAGGTGGGTTCACGCGTGAAGACTGCTTTTGACTGTGACGACCGAGTGCAATTGTCTGTGGATGTTGGGTTCTAAGCAAGTCTTCTTCGTAGTCGTCATTTTATTCTTTAAACCAAACGATCATTTGTTGTTTGATCTTTTCCCATGACTCGTTGTTTTGAAATATGTGGGTGAGGTAGAATTTGAAGGCCTCCACGGAGGCGTAGTCGGTAAAGTTGGCGACCATCTCCCGTTCCGACCATGATGAAGCGGTAGCGTGGAGCTCGTACAGCTTGAACCAGTCCTGTACAGGTCCATCGTCCGCTGATCCGGTGTACTTAGGGATGGGAAAGTCAGTCGATGATCCCGTCATGATGCTCGTCGATGTGTATTGCTAGGTGCTGGTTCGGCAGTTCATTTATGGTCAGGTTGTTTTGCGGAGAACCTTGTCGATGGCGTGCGACTGATGAAGGGGCTGGTAGGTGTCCATCCTGTCGACTCGTGTGACGCTATAATGAATGGTAGACGTGGCCTGGTATAGTATGTATATATATATATATATATATATATATATATATATATATATATATATATATATATATATATATATATATATATATATATATATATATATATATATATATATATATATATATATATATATGCGTACGTCTGGGGAAACGAGCAGCAGTCACGTAAGCGAATGATGGACAGTGTGGTAGAATCGGTCCGCTAATTGACGACTTAGCTAGGGAATCGGCTATTTCATTTAAAAATAAGCCTTTATGTCCAGGCACCCGAACTCATCAGACTTTTCTCAAATGCGCAGGCACTAGTGCACGGAACACCTTTCTTACTTGATTATGAGCACTAGAAGAAAGTGCGGAACAGAGAGATAGAGAATCTGTTATTGTGTCAGCTGAAGTAATAGCCGTATTTGACTTGCGTAAAGCGAGCACTACTGCCAGAAATTCCGCCACAAAACCGGTATAAAATTGGGTAGTTGAGGGGAATGAAGCCATTCATAAATGGGGCTGAAAATACCAACTATTGATATTGCGTCACATTGCGATGCATCTCTAGCAATAATAAAGTTTGTTATAATACTGCGCCGATGATATTGTAGTAAACCATTTAAAATTATATGGGGCAGTAACTTGGCGTTATTAGAACAATTATTGTCAAATTGAATTCCCCAGCATATGAATTATCACGACTCGGCATGACACGTACGTTTAAAGACTCCAGTAAATTTTGTACGAATATAATTTGTGGGGTGTGAAATCGTGGCCATCTAGCACCGATAAATGATTCCGGGGTGGAAATAAAGGCTGTTTTGAGTGTCGTAATGGTGATTCATAAATTATTGAGAGTGTCTCAGCAGTCAGAAGGCCAATTTTATAGAAAAGAGAAGAGACCCTCGATTCGAGATTCAACACATTGTTAGCAACTGTTTTAGGCAGGTAAGGCGCAAACGCAAATCTTCTAGTTCCAGAAGAACTAAACTTGCAAGCTGGAACTCCAGAGAATAGTACACAACCAAATTCCAAAATAGGACGAACGTACCTGCGATAAATAATTACCAGTGTGTCTTTTTTCATACCCATGCAGTAGTTGGGTAGCCTACGTAATATGCCAATGATCCACACTTCTTTTACAGCGATGTATTTGATATGTGGTCGCAAGAGAAGCGATGTTTCATAAATTACTCCGATCAATTTAACAGATTCCACCTGTGGTATACCTTCATGATGGTAAGACAGAGAGATGTGCATGCAGGAAAACGAGGAGGGCACATTTACTCGGATTAGGTAGAAAGCAGTGGCCAATGAGCCAGGTCTCAAATATTAAGGTACATCTGCAGCCATTCGTATAAGGTCTGAATGTTATCTGCCATTGCATAAGATGGTATGTCCTGTTTACGTGGAATGTAGCTCATTGCCTTGCGGTATTCCCCTTGTTTGTGTATGAGTAGATAATGAAAACCAATCTTTAAGACAATAAAATTTCCAGTCTGCAAAAATTTATGAACCCATGCTCCTATGTATGATGGAAAATAAAAGTATTCTAATCGGCGTATCGAAATGCAGTCCTCCATAGTATCACATGATTTAGCGATGTGTAAGGTTACTAAAGCTGCATATTTGTTAGGTAGATGTGCTAATTGAAGCCGAGTTTCTAAACGTGGGCATCCCAAATTGAACAAGCAGCCCTGAATCCAATTTGGCAGGGGCTTAGAAATGACTTCTCGGTAATAATTTATTAATTCGTATATGGATTATTCTCTCAACCAATTTCACTAAATTTGTGTCAGTGCGGTTGGCCTCATGTTATTTAACATGTATGCACCATTTTCGATTTTGAACAACAGTAAAATTTTGGCAAGTTTCCATTCTGGATGTATCCATGCATTCTCTAACGAATAATTCACTAGTTCTAGCAGAAGATTAGGTGATTCCTGCCATAAAAAAATTAACTGAGTTTGTGATTTCGTCTGGTTCAGTAGCTGTCCTTAGTAAGCATCATTACTGTCTGACTCAATTTTTCATAGAGACTTCTGGAAATTCATGTAAGTTTGCCAGCATGGGCCGAATAGCCGAAAAATTAGCAGTGAAGCAGCGTTCTAAGCATTAAGCTAAGTCTTCTAATGAGGTGTTCGTTTTTTGCGCCGTCAAGGCACATGATTGCAACGTTAAAGGCATTGGCAGTACTTTTATTGTCCGAAAATAAGCGAGCTAATCACGCTTATTTTTTTGTTTGGAAAGATCATCGAAATGTCTACTGTCGTATTCTTCTTTCACATGGTTCGCTGTGCGCTTAAATACGCCAGCAATCAGTTGATATTGCTTACAGTTTGTTGGACATTGATTATGAAGAAGTTTTTTCCAAGCGGCTTTTTGTCTTCTATTATCGCACGTACACTAATCGATTCACCAACAAGAGGAGGATCGTTTATTCGATGGAATAGCAGATTCAGAATTTTCGCTACATCCCTTCAGCGTTGAACCAATTGTAGATGCAATATTCTTAGTACTGCATTTCCGATGGAGGCGGAAATGTTGTAGGCCCGTGTACTCAGACTTGGGTGCACGTTAAAGAACCCCAGGTGGTCAAAATTTCCGTAGCCCTCCACTACGGCGTCTCTCAAATCAAATAGTGGTCTTGGGACGTTAAACCCCACATATCAATCAAATCAATATTCTTAGTTCTGGCATTTTCAAGTTGAGAAATAGCAGAACGTGGGCAGGCTTGAAATTTGCTATAGTTATGTATGTGCGTTTTGGCTGATCTAAATTTATTGTTGGAGAAACAATATCAAAAATTACAAGCACATGATCGCGATTATTTTCAATGCAGCAATTTATTCTTGGAGTGAAAAATAATTACCTTAGCTTTCTTCGCGTTGATCTTGAGTTGATTTAGCTGAGACTATACAGATAACTACCTTAGCAATTCATTAAAATCAGTTGTCGAATTGCGCAAGTCGTTCCCAGATAATATGACAGTGCTGTATTAGCGTATATAATAAATTCAGCATTAGTGTGAATATTCACAATGTGTAATGTAGATAATAATTGAAATCGGCCCTAAAATACTTCCCTGAGGAACGCCGAATTTGTTTAAAAGAAAAGACTACATGTGAACATTTACGTAAACACACTTTGATATATGTCACTTAAGTAAGACTTCAACAGTGATAAGCATCTACCACGCATTCCGTAGCATTCTAGTTTGTCTCATAAATATTTTTGACTTAGGCAGTGAAATGGCTTGTTAAAATTTACAAATAACGCCAGCGATAATGCTTTCCGTTCTATGTTTCTTCTTATTGCTTCTTTGATTGACAGAAGAGCTGTTTTCGTTGACCTGTGTTTCCAAAATCCGTGTTGCGGGTTCGTTATGACATCAATTTTATACAAGAAATTGGTCACATGACACTGTATATTTTTTCTAGCCTCTTGGAAAACACAGGTAACGCTGAAATTGGCCGGTAGGTGTTAGGGTCAATAAGGCTACCTGGTTTCAGTATTGCCGACACTCCTGCATATTTCATTGCCTGACTAAATGTACCTGATTCAAGTATTAGGTTAATATGTGAGCAAGTGCAGCTGCAATAAAAGGTATACAACGCTTAATTGCAGCCCAGTGCTCAGGTTGTTGATTTCGAACGCTTTAGTATTTTTCACAGAAGAAAATGTAGAACACAGTACATAATAATGAGTAGGTTGTAAATAAATGCTATCGGAAATAGGACTGGTGTTTTTTTTTTTTGACGTTGCAGCGCAGGCGTGGTAGGCAGAAGAAATGTTGCGTTAGTTAAATGTTGGTTAAAGTGATTAGCGAAAGTTATTTCAGTACCACTATGAAGCATATTGTTTGGGAACGCTTTGTTTGGTGGGACGACCAAAAACATCATTTATTATTTTGCATGACTTATCAGGGCGCTCTCGTGAGGTCGATAGAAAAATTTGCTCGTAGTAAGCTCGTTTGGTTTCGGAAAGCTTTAAATTCTTTTATTCTTTTATTTGTGTTTGTGAACGCGACTTCAGAAATGAGTGATACAAGGAATTCTTATGCAAAATCATTTGCAAGCGTTTTTTGTTACCCATGGTTTTTGTGCTTTTTATGGTCATTTCACTCGTTTCATTGGAAAATGCCTGTCATTTATTTTTAAAAATATTCCTGCGAACTCAATGTACATCTCGTTGGCGCACGTTAATGCCAAGACAGTCGATTAGTCTTGGGTCATTATTTCAGCTTCAAAGACAGCCAGTCCGCTTTCTGTTATTTAATGGACAGAGAATGTTTGTAGTTCACGGTTTCGAATTCCTTTTTGGTTTTCATACAGCACATAAACAGGCAGCTGATCGCTAATTTCTGATGCAATAGTGCCGGTGGTGTAAGTTTTTGTCTCCGCACTCACTGTTAGAAGGTAAAGACATCAGAATTTGTGGCTCGTTATGCGAGTTAGACTAATGAATAAATTTTTGAAACCGTTCAAAGAGAGCAACGTAACGAATTATCTGGAAGCAGAGCTGCCATCAAAAGTATTAATGTTGAAATTGCTGCCACATGTTAAGTGATAGTTATTTTTGCAAATAAAATTCAGAATATTCATAAATTTTTTAAAAAAAATCTAAGATTTCCGCTCACTTGTCCATAAACAGCAGCCAAATTTTTATTTCGATTTAAGACGGCAAGCATTTCATAATCCTATGTAGACAGCCAGTATTCACTTACCAAATGGCATTTTTTCTCTGCAGTCACATAAAGCACAACACACAATCCACGTTTATCCGATCGACTGAAAAAGAAACTGTCATATCCAGGCAGTTTCAACTTGCTACAGCTATTCGTATATCATTTTTCAGAAAGCATAAGCGCACCCACTTCAATTCAGAGTTCCTCTAAAAAAAGCAAAATGTCATCCTCTTTATTCATTGCAGAGCGAGTGTTCTTATGCAAAACTGATTGGCAAGGTGGGTAATCAGACCTATTGGCGAAAGGTGACGCTAAGCCTATGTATGCGTAGCCGTTATCCATCTTTCGATGATATCGTTCAGTGCTCGTTCTAGCATGTCACTTGCGCCTGCGCAGTTGCATATAATGATCCGTAGAAAACCCTAACGATGTCATGGTGATTCAGAACATGCACGGTGGGTGTATCATCAGATTGTTTCACGTAGATTTTCCCGTTAAATTATCACACGTGTTTTCACTAGTATTTATACTTCTCCACAGCAAGAGCTAGAAGTTTCTCTAAGGGTAGGAAAAGATGCTCATTCACATAGATAGCTTTTTCACTGGTCAGTGCGACATCTTCGTTGGTCAGTCGAGCTCGCTTTGCTTTTCTTAGAACGCTGTCTCGCTTTGTAAGAGACTTTAACTGGACGATAATAATACGGCAAGCTGCTGTCTCGGCTCGACACCCGATAACAGACCTCCATATCACATGCAAATACTTGCTCACTTATGACACTGCCAATCTTAGAGGCAATGTTATTAACAGATTCATTATCTTGTTTTAGTACACCTTGTATTTTGAGGTTTGGTTTCCTCGAGTACTGCTCAGCAAGAAAAAGCCTTGTTACAAGATCCTTGCGTTTTCTCGCAACACATTTACACTCAGCACGAAAACAGGCATTTTCACTTTCACGATCCCTATTATTTGTGATGACATCGTCGACTTTCTTCTTGTGCTGCTCAAGTGAAGTACAGGCAAAGTCAAGGCTTTCTGTCAATTGACGTTCATTTTTTTAGCTCACGAATTTCATTCTGTCAATCTATTTCAAGGGAATCATGGAAAGATATCGTCTCTTGTTGCGTCTTTACTGTTATCTTTACCAGCTCTGTGTTCATCTCTTTCTTGAGTTCAATAACGTCGTTTGCCATTTTCTAACACCCACACAAAAATACAAATCAACACAATAACGAAAAGTTTTGGATTCAGTGTTTGGCAGCAGCGACGAATCATGGTATGCAATAAGTTAATGAAATGCTTGATATATTTGAACCACTAACCGGTGATAAGAGTGCCATAAAGTTTAGCCCGTGCACACAGCTCTCGTTGCTACTGCCAAGTGAAAAGCTGCGGCGACGACGCAGTTCTTTTTCTGGTGCGCACAACGTGACGTTGATCCTTCAGCCGGGTTGCAGCCTTCAACGACGCTTCCTGGTACCAGACACTGGATTGCTTCGGAGAATCGGTGAACCGTTTGGACGCTTTAGTACGGCTGGTTGAAATTCTTTCGATAAGAATGCCAGAATGTTTAGCCTGCGCACGCAGCTCTCGCTGCTACTGCCAAGTGAAAGCTGCACTGACGACGTAGCTTCTTTTGTAGTGCGCACAACGGGACGGTGATCCTTGAGGCAAGGCGCAGGCGCAGGCGACAACGACACCTGTTTGTACCACACACTGGATTGCTTCGAAGAAGTGGGGGACCCTTCGGACCTTTAAGTACGGCTGCTCGAATTTCCCTGCGATAAGTGTCAGGAGGTTTAGCGCGTGCACACAGCTCTTGCTGCTACTGCAAAGTGAAAAGCTCTTTTTGTAGTGTGGACAACGTGACGTTGATCCTTGAGGAAGGGTGCAAGCACAGCCGACAACTATGTCTCCTTGTACCAGACACTGGATTGCTTCGGAGAAGTGGGGGATCATTTGCACCCTTAAGTATGGCTGCTTGAATTTCCCTGCGATAAAAGTGTCAGAAGGTTTAGCCCGCGCACACAGCTCTCACCACTACTGCCAAGTGACAAGCTGCTGTGACGACGTAGCTCATTTTGAAGTGCGTACAACGGGACGGTGATCCTTGATGCAAGGCACAGGCGACAACGATGCCTCCTGGTACCAGACACTGGATTGCTTCGGAGAAGTTAGGGACCATTTGAACCCTTAAGTATGGCTGCTCGAATTTCCCTGCGATAAAAGTGCCAGATGGTTTAGCCCGTGCACACAGCTCTCACCACTACTGCCAAGTGACAAGCTGCTGTGACGACGTAGCTCATTTTGAAGTGCGTACAACGGGATGGTGATCCTTGAGGCAAGGCGCAGGCGACAACGATGCCTCCTCGTACCAGACACTGGATCGCTTCAGAGAAGCGGGAGACCACTTGCGCACTTAAGTATGGCTGCTCGAATTTTCCTGCGATAAAGGTGTCAGAAGGTTTAGCCCGCGCACACAGCTCTCGCCACTACTGCTAAGTGACAAGCTGATGTGACGACGTAGCTCCTTTTAAAGTGCGTACAACGTACTGTTCAGTTTTTGCGGCTTTCGGTAATGTGAGTAACATATGTGTCACTGTGAAGATATCGAATCACCAACTTCACAACAGGAACCACACCACAAGTTGTTTCATAAAACACTTCAATCATTTCACTCATTGCCGGGCAACTGCAATTAATAAGGTCCTCTTGAGCTGTGGCCACTTCTACATAGCGCAGACGGGCTACTTCATCAACTAGATGAAATTAGAAGTCAAATTGCTGACTGCAGACGCATACTCTCATACTTTTTCACATTGTCGAGAGATTGAGTGCACATAAAAACTCAAGGAGTGCGCCGTTTTCTAACGGCATATAAATAAATAAACGCGTATAATTGTTGAGCCACGGCATACCAAACATATTGGCATCTAGAGGCTGGGTTAAGGCAACCGCTATTTTGTTTCTTGCAATTATAACTTGCCACTTTGGTTTGATCATGTATTATAGAATAAAGGGATACCCAACAACAATTTAAAAACAACTGAAAAAACTACATCGAAATTCTACTATGCAGAAACGTGTCTTTTTTTTCACAGCTTTTTCTGACAGATATTCGGAGTGCGGGTGCTGCCCGCGAGCAAGTGCATATAATTGCCTACTTTCATTATAGTTGCCTATTTGATAAAAATTTAACCTCCAATATTGCCCTTGGCTATAATTCGCTGCTGTTTCACATGTTGCAAGGTAAAATTGAGCAATCGGAACTCTATAGAGGCCACCGAGTTTCACTATGGCCGTAGTCAAATGACACTGACAAGGCGGAAACGCTTTGAGCAAGGGGAGGAGGAGAGAAAATAACCTTACTTCTGTAACCCTAAATAGGAGCGCGTCCCAGCGTATACAGTGAAATGCGGAGGTGGAAATAATGGTGGGAAGTGGAGAGGGACAAAAAAGGGCTGTTGTGTTCCTGGCCGACGACGTGGCGGGCGGCTTATACAGATGGCTTTTACAGTTGGGTTTTCCCAAAAAATTGAAGCACAACCTTGAAGACCTGAGTGTGTGTGTGTGTGTGTGTGTGTGTGTGTGTGTGTGTGTGTGTGTGTGTGTGTGTGTGTGTGTGTGTGTGTGTGTGTGTGTGTGTGTGTGCAGAGGGGAGGGGCAGGTAGCAGGAGGTGCCTCTCTGCACCCGCAGTAAGAAGGAGAACAAATTCTGAACCGTAGAGTGTGGTCAAGGTAAAGAATAGTGTGGTAAAAATAAAGCAGATGTCCACGTGACCTTTTTCTTGTTGCACTTCACTTAAAGGGTGGTTCACCATGAGACAGGAGAACTTTTAGAAGACAGGACAGGCTAGGCCCAGATGACCAAAGCACAGCAGCCAATTCGCTCCACAACAAAAAAAATAGTTCTACTCGAAAATTTACGACTGCTTCCAAAACTCGTATTGCTATAAGTAACGACCATTACTCATCATGCTTAATTTGAGAAGTGGCATAGAAAAACATTTATATGCTGGCACATCTGAATTGAAACACTACTGCCTCTGATTATCGTTGGCGAGCTCGAAATGCTCATTCTGGCAGCGCAACGCTAAGCTATCTTCTCACACTGCTGCGAACAATCGGTCGTTTGAGCGCTGAGCTGTAAACAACGAAG
Organism: Rhipicephalus microplus; assembly: GCF_043290135.1. NCBI lineage: Eukaryota > Metazoa > Arthropoda > Arachnida > Ixodida > Ixodidae > Rhipicephalus > Rhipicephalus microplus. Next base: position 132,811,127 of record NC_134706.1, on the reverse strand, counting down.
GCAGGATGTTCTCCGTCGGCAGGCTCTACAGCCGTCCGTCTCATGATGTTACCTGAAGTGCGCGCCTACTGGTGAAGCCTGTTGTGCATACGCTTTTAGGAGAAAATGCCGCTGCCTGATGATTGATTGATATGTGAGGTTGAACGTCCCAAAACCACCATATGATTACGAGAGACGCCGTAGTGGAGGGATTCGGTAATTAAGACCAACTGGCGTTCTTTAACGTGCACCCAAATCTGAGCACACGGGCCTACAACATTACGGCCTCCATCGTAAATGCAGCCACCGTAGCCGGGATTTGATACCGTGACCTGCGGGTCAGCCGCCGCGTACCTTACCCACTAGACCTCCGCGGCGGGGTGTGCCGCTGCCTTCTAAAGTTTCACCCGACTATAGTCGCACAGTGGCAGGGGAGAGAGGAGTGTGCTCAAAGCTTTGTATCTTCTTGTGTCCTAAAGAAAAAACACGCCCCCTTTGAAATTGAGGAAAACGGGAGAAGCAAACGCGAGGAGTGTGGTACTGTCAATGACCACTTTGAAAGGAGTTATAGCCTACCCCCCTCTTGCCACTTTCGATGGTCTTCTGCTAAAAAAAGTCACAGCTTTGCCGCAAAGGCGAAGCAATGAACGCAATAGCAACAATTTGATAGGTCACGCGCAGAATCTAAAAGCTGATCAAAACGTGCCCCTTGGTTCTCGCGCAAAGAAATTGCCCGCAGCTTCCCTCGGGGGAACACTGAGGAGGATGCGGAGCATATAATTGGTTGACGGGGTGTTAAAGTGCGACTTACTTGGGTCGATGGTTAAATTGGTTAACGTGGTTGTGAAATGGGGTGTTAAATGGCGACTTACTTGGGTCGCTGGCTAAATTGGTTAACGTGGTTGTAGGAGGGGTGTTAAATGAGTGAACACGTACGACACGTATGCGAAAGGGCGGTGTTTATTTATTGCGACGAACTTTGAGCACGATGGACGTCGACGCGCCGTACAAACCAAGCGACGAGCGGCAACTGAGCGAGCGAGCACCGACCTTGAGTATATATACAGCGCGACGGCGCATGCACTGTCAGCTGTCGAATGTTCGAGAAGGCGGAGAAGCGCAACGGCGCATGCGCGCGCGTCAGCTGCCGATGTTCTCGAAGCGTGACGGCGCATGCGCGCTACATTATACAGCTAGCGAATGTTCGTGAAGAGGAGAAGCGCACGCGGTGTGTAGAGGAGGAAGGGTGCACAGATAGTGGAGGAGTGAAGCGCGCGCGGTCTGTAGAGGAGGAAGGGATGCACAGATGGTGGAAGAAGGAGGAGGAAGCTTGCGGACGGCGCCGCACTACAAGCCTCGAGTATTAGATGCTCCGCATCTAAAAATACGCACGAAATGTACTCACATATACGGATGCTCGCAAATAAGCGTCTCATTTATTACTTCGCTGAGTCTGGAAAGCACGCGCTTTATGCCAACGGAGACTGCAATGATTGCAGTGACCTTCGTGGGCCCAGTAATTACAGCAAAATTTTTCCACGTAAAGCCCGAGGCCAGCCAAGGCGTACGACCCTCCCCTCCTCGTCACAGCGAGATAAAGGCGCGTGAGGGAGCGTCGCTTCGCTTTTCTAATCCGGGCCAAGTACGCGTAGGAAATCAGAGCGGGCGCCACTGCGCGATGTGGCGACGTTCGCTCATTGCACCATCTTTCTGGTAATGCCGAAAACACACCAGCGGTAAGAGGTACAATACATAGCTTGCCGTTTGAAATGTGCATAACGTTCTCCGGGGTGGCTCAGTGGTTAATGTCTCGCCTACAAGACGTGGGTGTCCCACGTTCGATTCCACGCACCGGAGTGCTTTGTTTCTGGATTTTTTTTCTTTCTTGCATTTTTATATAAAGAGACGTAATCATATACGGTGCATGACATTGACGCCGACGTCTACCCCAAAGCCGGCGGAAAAATGAAGCCGAGAGTGTCCATATAATTGGCATCACAATAAAACAGTCAACTTTTCCGCTGCGTTTTGGAAAAGCCGTAGGAGTTTCCCTAATCCAGAAAGTTTCTGAAGTCTGCTCTAAAATTACCCTCTATGATTAAACGTTTCAGAAGCGATTCCGTCCAAACCACTGTACACAAAAAGTACACAAATAAATAAATATGAATTGTTTCAGAAGTAGACATCATCGCATTGCATTCCACCACCATACCGAAACCTCATTTTAAGTGTGAACACACTTTATAAGCGACCCCAAACCATCCACCGCCGTCGGCGGCGTCCGCAGTCTTGTCTCTATATTTAAAAGAAAGAGGACCTGGCGGGCCGCAGCGCGACGCTCTACCGAATAAGCCACGGACGCGACGCTGATATCGGTGTCAGTAACGCGCCTTATACCCCCTCCCTCTTCGCTCGCTCCTCCGCTCTCTTCGCTCGCTGCAGCTGCGCGCGCACCCCTCTCTCTTGCGCGCCCGCCTTCTCTCTCAGTCTCCCGTCGAGAGCGGGTCGTGCGATGGATGTCCCGGAGGCAACGCTACCATCAACAACGAATGCAGTACAACCGAATGCCAGCACTGCACCCGTCGTTGGAGGTGACGTTACCGCGGTGGTTTCGCCGACGTTGGAAGACAAGGGCTCGTGAGACCGAACGTAAGCGGGCGAGGCGTGCAGCGGATGCCGAACTGCGTGCTCGCGAGGCCGAGTGCAAGCGGGCGAAGCGTGCAGCGGGTGCTGAACTGCGCGCTCGCGAGGCCGAGGACAAGCGGGCGAAGCGTGCAAAGGATGCCGAACTTCGCGCTCGCGAGGCCGAGGACAAGCGGGCGAAGCGTGCAGCGGATGGTGAACTGCGCGCTCGCGAGGCCGAGATGAGGCGTCAGCATCGAGCCGCGAGCGCGGCCCAAGAAGCGGAACGACAACGCAAGCGTCAGGCGGAGAAGGGCGACGAAGGCTGCCGTCAAGACGCCGCTCGCAATCCTCAACGGCGAGTGGACGTTCCCGAAGCCGTTTGAGCCAGTGAACGTGCTGCGCGGGAGAGGGTGCGAGTCCTGGAGTTTGCTCGTCCGGACGCGTCGTGAAGTGTAAATAAATATAACTTCGTATATAACGTATCTGTGTACAAATGCTTCATGACAAACAACACTTAAACTCATTAGTTACACTTTAATCCTCATCATCAGTAATAAAACTCCCAAGCATTTCCCCGAGGGTGAACACGGTGAAGTGCGAATGCACGGGGTGACGCTATGAGGGGGAGTAAAGTTAGAATCCGTTGACATTCGCCAGTGAGTTAACGTAAACTCCCCCGTGGGATCAAATTGCGATTCCCAGGAACCATTACACCATAAAGGCACCATAGTGTGAATAATAAATATAATAGTGCGAATTAATAAATACCCCTCATAGCATCACCCCGTGCATTCGCACCTAACCATGTTCACCCTCGGGGAAATGCTTGAGATTTTTTTTGTCAGCTTCTCATGAATCCGGGTGGTTCTCTTTCAATAAAGTTCGCACTACGCACTACTTCCGAAGGACGGTTTCACGAACAGTTTTGCATAATATGCTTCATAAACAAAACTGTCGATTTGAAATTTACCAGCCAGTAGGGAAACGCGCGCGACATTCTTCATGAGGCCGGAATGAAGGATGCGGAGGGGGGGGAGCTTTGGGGGGCTGTAAGCTTTGGTCGAGTACACTTTTTACCATAATCTATCATAACCATATGCCTTCTCCTCTAACTGTGACTATACTGTAAGGGAAATTCTGGAGGCATGATGGGTCGTGGGTCCTCCTCTAAGCAAATCACAATTTCGGCCCCTGTATCAGTTGTACAACTTGAGACTGGTAATAAATGAGCGCAGTTAATTTCATCGAAAGATGCACAAATGGTAAATGTATACACGGGCGCAGTGCAGACGCTTATCATATGTAGCTGTTACTGTTAAATGTTGCCATATTTTCATTCGCATGAAGGGCGAGTAACTGTGCGCATGCGCATAAGAATGCCAATTGCTTGCGGTGGTTTGAGGACGGCTTAAGTCTCATTAGTTATTCTGCAACTTGCGTGCAGCTTCAGCTATCTAATCTGCACTATCTGCGCAATGTTATGCACAACTATGGTGCAAATAACTTTATTTTAATTGTTAATTATGGCAGTTAATCGTAGGGAAGCTTTCAATAGGACCCATAGAAGTTGACCTGCCCAATTCAGCAGAAGGACATTGCTTATTGTGTGGACGGTGCATTTGGACATGAGAGACCTCCTCGGCCTCTCATGTCGAAAAGCAGGCCTGGCGGCTATTTGTGAAGTGAGTAGAAGTTTTAACAAGCCACAGCGTGAAAATTTGCACATCTTAGGTTTCGTTATTTAATCAAAACCTTTGCTTATACATAGTAAAGCACCACGAAGCGTTACGTAAATGAAAACTAACTTTTTTGTTTAGTTCATGACATTGCAAAGTCCTTGTTAATAAGAATATTGCAGCGCCACAAGACGAAAGAGCTTGCGTGATAATAAACTTTGGAAACATAGCTAAATTTTAAACGTGCAGAATAGCACCACTGCTCATTTAAATGCACTGTAGCGATTTTATAACGCTGACATTCCCTTGTTGTGATGTTGCAACTTATATACTTAGCGGGAAACGGCTGCAGCAAACGCTTCTCGTTTTTCACTCGTGGAACGCGCTTTCTCATCGCTCGTATGGCTTTGACTATGAACTTCGATTTTATGTTTTAAATGCAAAGCATTTCTTGGCAAACTTAGGCTACTATGAGCGTATCAATACATCTATCTATCTACCTAGCTGTAACAGACCGGACTATCTGCTATCAGCATTCGCCCTAGGCGATATCGTCTTCTCCTCCTCTCTACCGTTTCGTGCGCTTTACGTTCCATCCTTTTCTTTCTTTCCCCCTTCCGCGTTGTGAGCGCGGCTACTTAAGCCCAGCAAATAAACGGCCAGGGGTCTTTTCGTTATGGCGAGGCCCAGCCACGTGTTCATCGTCGTCTTGTCTCTGAGCTAAACGATACATGGTGTCAGAAGTGGGATACTGACGTTCGAAATGGACCTCGTCAAGACCCCGGAACCGCTGCAACTGTCCGGCAACAGCAGGAAAAACTGGCTGGTATTCAAGCAGAAGCTGCAGCTGTTCATCACCGCTACGGAACCGGAGAAGCCCCGCCCATCGGCCGTAAAAGCAGCGATTCTTCTGAGCACCGCGGGGGACGAGGCGCTCGAGGTCTACAACAACTTCTCGTTTGCGGCAGGTGAGAGCAAGGAAGATTATGACACGTTAGTGCGGAAATTTGAAGAATATTGTGTCGACCAGGGTAATGAAGTCTACGAAAGGCACATTTTTCGACTGCGAAAGCAGGAAGAGGCCGAGCCCTTTGAGCGGTTCCTACGGGACTTAAAAAAGCAAGCAAAGCTGTGCAACTTCGGTACGCTTGAAGAGTCTATGATCAGGGATCAAGTGGTGTTTGGGACAAATAATGCGAAACTTCGAGAAAAGTTGCTGAGCGACAAAGACTTAAACTTGCAGAAAGCAGAAGAAATTTGCAAAGCTGCTGAGATTGCTGCCATTCAGAGCGCAGCATGGTCAAATGAAAGCCTGCACGTTGACGTTACACGCCGCACACACCGCACGAAGTTTGCGAATGGAACTCGGTGTCGAAATTGTAACAAGGTACATGCCCCCGAGCGGTGCCCGGCGTATGGAAAAACTTGTTATGCATGCAAGAAACGAAATCACTTTGCCGCATGCTGCAACAATGCGCGCAGGATAAGCGAGGTTCACAAATCCGAAGAAAGCGATGAAAATTTTGACATCTTGGGCATCAGCATTTGCGGCGTCACCAGAGATATAGGAGTGGATTGGATGGTTCGCGGAAAAATAGCCGGTCAGGAGATACAATTCAAGGTAGATACCGGGTCTCAGGCAAATTTGCTCCCCCTAACCCTGTTCAACCGAATCGCCCACGCAAGCACTCCGCGAAAGAGCACCGCTGTCCTCTCCGCCTACAACGGCAGTACAATCAAACACGTTGGCGTGGCGACCGAAGATCTCGAGATAAACGAAGCACAGCATTCAGTCTCGTTCTTTATCGTGAAAAAAGGGGCGCCAAGCCATCCTTGACTTAAAGACATGCCAGCAGTTTGGTATGGTACCGGTGACGGTGGACGCCGTGAAGGTAGGCGATGGGCAAACGAAATTCCAGCTTGCATTTCCTGACCTCTTCAGCGGCACCGGCTGCGTCAGGCGACCCTACAAAATGGTGCTACGAGAAAATGCCGTTCCAGTCGTGCAGCCTGCCCGCAGAGTACCCATAGCGTTGAAAGGACGCCTGTGACAAGAACTGCAACGAATGGAAAAGGCCTCAATCATCGTCAAGGTGGATGAACCAACTGAATGGGTGAGCCCCCTGGTAGTTGTGCACAAGAAGGATGGTACCTTTTGCATTTGCATGGACCCTAGAGCAGTGAACAGGAGTATTAAGCGGGAGCACTATCCTATTCCTTCAAGAGAGGACATAGAGAGCGAGCTGGCAGGAGCACAATATTTCTCCCGGCTCGACGCTAATGCCGGCTTTTATCAGATTCCTTTAGATGAGGCCACTTCACGAATATGCACTTTTGCGACACCATTTGGGCGGTACCGTTTTTTGCGTCTGCCTTTCGGAATTTCCTCAGCCAGCGAGGTGTTCTAGAAGACTCTAACAGAGATGTTCGAAGGGCTGCCGGGAGTGCGCGTCTACGTAGACGACGTTTAATATGGGGCAACTCAAAGGAAGAACACGACGAATGCGTCATCGCAGTACTAAGGCGGGCGCAAGAGGAAGGGCTGACATTTAATTCAGCTAAATGCGTGTTCGGCACCACGCAGGTTGCATTCCTTGGCGACGTTATCGGAAGAGACGGAATTCGTCCGGACCCCGATTTAATCGAAAGCGTCCGTGCCATGCCAGCCCCAAAAGATAAACAGGGTGTGCGCAGATTACTCGGGGTTGTGAACTACTTTCGGAAATACCTGCCAGCTTTGAGTGATAAAATAGCGTTGCTGCGTAGCCTGGTGAACGAAGCATCGGTGTTTGAGTGAACAACAGCCCATGAGCGCGAATGGGACCAGGTCTGCGCAGCGCTTGCTAATCCTTCAATGCTGGCTCTTTTTGATGAAAACAGAAACCCTAAGATAACTGCGGACGCCTCAGGAACAGGTATTGGCGCTGTCTTATTGCAAAGACACGGGGATGACTGGCGCCCAGTGACCTACGCCTCAAGAGCGCATACACAGAGTGAAGAGCGATACGCCCAGATAGAAAAGGAAACACTGGCAATTGTTTTCGCTTGTGAAAAATTTCATCAGTTCGTGTATGGACGAAGCATTACGATAGAAACTGATCACAGGCCATTACTTGCGATTGCCGAAAAGAACATTGCACATATGCCACCCAGGATACAGCGGTTGTTCATCCGTCTTATGAAATATGATTTTTTGTTGCAGTTTGTACCTGGTAGGGGCCTGTTACTCGCAGACCTGCTGTCTCGGGCTGCACTACCAACTGGCGGAGGCGACCAAGTCGAGTACGTGGACGTCCACACAACGCAAGTAGTCACCAGCATCATAAGCAAAGCGATTATGTTGCGGCTGCAGAAGGAAACCCTCGAAGATCCGCTTCTCAGCCGCACCATGAAACAAATGGAAGATGGCATGGCAATAGACGGTGTACTGAAACCGTATGCGGAAGAGCTATGCGTGGTCAATGGAGTGTTGCTAAAGGGTTGCAAAGTTGTGGTGCCTAAATCAATGCGTGCGGAAATTCTTGAGCGAATTCACGAAGGCCACTTAGGTATGAACAAGTGCAAAGCTAGAGCCCATAGACTGGTTTTATGGCCGGGAATGAGCAGTGACATTGAGCGACGAGCGCGAACGTGCAGCGTATGTCGAAAGTACGCATACAGTCAACCGAGTGAACCCCTCCTGCTACAGCCAACGCCCGACCGACCGTGGCATCGCGCAGGCATAGACCTATTTACCTTCGCTGGAGAATACTACGTAGTTGTGTTTGGTGCCCATTCTAACTTTCCTGACGTCGAGAAACTCAGAGGTACCACGGCGGCGGAAGTAATCGACAAGATATCTGCTATCTTCTCGCGATACGGTATTCCCAACCAAGTTTGTACCGACAACGGGCCTCAATTTGCATCGGAAGAGTTCGCGTCCTTCGTGCGCCGATACGACGTCGAGCATATCACCTCAAGTCCAGAGTTCCCGCGATCAAATGGCTTAGCTGAAAAGGGGGTACAGATCGTGAAGCGTATTCTAAAGAAAACCCACGAGTCCCGGGGTGATGTATGGCTTGGTCTGTTGGCTTATCGATCTTCTCCCCTCGACAGCGGTCACTCACCTGGAGAACTACTGCAAGGTCGTCGCCTGCACACCACTCTTCCAGAATACAACGTCGACGGAGGCATACCCGTATGGAAACAGCGACAGTCTTCCCGAGACAAGCCACTACCACCCTTGGAAGCCGGAAATGTGGTCCGGATCAAACATGGAAGCTGGTCACGCCGAGCGAAAGTGGTACGAGAGACTGCACTACGATCATACGTGGTAAGAACGGAAGACCATGGGCTCCTGAGATGGAACCGACAACACTTGCTGCGAACGGACGAAAACTTCAACGACAAGGTCAGCCCCGAGGGTAATCCGCACCCGGACGCGAGGCCCCCGACGAAGTTCAGTGATGGACACCGCGGCAACATCACGCCGGACAACCCACTGGGGTGTCACCAGGTGCAACCAGCTCAGCCAGAAGAAGATTATAGCGCCACCATTTCTCCAGACACTCCAGGAAGCCCACTGGCTGGCCTGCGCAGGTCAGCACGCCAGCGCAGCGAACCGAAGCGCCTTCACTACGGGCCATCCTTCCCTCAAGTAAATGAGTGCAAAAGAAATCAGTGTTTTGAAAATGTGTCAAGAGAAGATGTAACAGACCGGACTATCTGCTATCAGCATTCGCCCTAGGCGATATCGTCTTCTCCTCCTCTCCACCGTTTCGTGCGCTTCACGTTCGATCCTTTTCTTTCTTTCCCCCTTCCACGCTGTGAGCGCGGCTACTTAAGCCCAGCAAATAAACGGCCAGGGGTCTTTTCGTTATGGCGAGGCCCAGCCACGTGTTCATCGTCGTCTTGTCTCTGAGCTAAACGATACACTAGCCTCCTACGAATTTTAGCTCTCCTGGCCATTGGGATAATGGTATCATTACGAAACTAGGTATGGCATAACATGAGTGTACGAAGAGCATATTTGACTATATATTCTTAACATAAAAATACTGATATGTACGTCATGAATGTCATGATTTACACTTCATAATGTTGCTGCTCTTGCGGAGGCTTTGTTCAACAACTTGTTGCAAAACTGCTATGGTATGACATGATTGCATGCCGAGCAAAAGCGACAGACCTTAACATGAAAATAATGACATGCGTGTCATGTAACAACGTGACTAGATGGCACGCTTACGATTCGCACTCCCTCATTTCGCTAGTGTCACATATACCAGATCTGGTAATACGGTACGTGAATGTATGGGGAAGGTATCTGACTGGTGAAAACATGATAATCATGAGATGCTTGTCATGTAACAACATGACCACACGCCATGCTCTTGATGCGCTGGCAGCCGTTTTTCTAGCTTCACTTATACAAAACTTGGTATTACGGGACTTGAAAATGAATGACCAAGGTGTGAGACTGGTCAAAACATGATAAACATGAGATGCGTGTAATGTAACAACATGACTACATGCTGTGCTCATGATGCGCTCACAGCCGTCTCGCTACTTTCGCAGATAATAAATTTGGTATTGCGTGTCGCGACCGGACGACACAGGTAAATGACACATTCAAACATGATAATCACGATATGCGTGTCATGTAAGAACATGACTACATGCCACACTCATGATGCGCTCACGGCTGTTTCGCTAGCTTCACATGTGCCAAATTTTATATTACGTGACGTCAATGGATCACGAATGTATGTGACTGGTCCAAATACAGTAATCATAAGATGCGTATAATGTAAACATGAATACATGCCACAGTCAAGGCGCCAATATTTTCGACGTGATCCGGCGCGCAATGCGTGCCGGCGTTCATTTCGTCACGTCTCGAGGGCGTCGTCACACCAGGCGCCGGTCCTGCCATATACTCGCAGGCGTGTGCCGCGCTGCGTTGCTTTTACGCATGCGCAATTCAGTGTGTCCGGCGTCCCTCCGTCTCGAAAAGAGGCAGACGCGGTGCTGTCGTTGTAAAGCATTTGCGTGAAATGCAGCATGTCGTATTTGGCGCCGGTTCAGCGGGCCGCGACGACGGACGCTGGTCGCGCTGATCGTGCCTGGCGTCGGACTATTGAGTGCTCACGTTTGGTTAACGTAGCGTCGCTGCTCTCAGCGTGCCCGCGCGTCACTGTTACATTGGAGTATGTTGGGTCCTTCATGATGCACTCGAGGCCATTTCGCTGGCTCCAAATATGCCAAATTCGGTGTTACAAGACATCAATGGATGACAAAGGTATACGACTGGTGCAAATAAGATAATCATACGACGCGTGTCCAGTAAGAACATGACAACATACCACGCTCATAGCGTGCTCGCGGCCGTTTCGCTAGCTCCCCATATACCAAAGTTAACATTTCGTGACGTGAATAGATGACGAAATTGGAACACACATCCAAACATGATAATCTTGGCACGTAAGTCGTGTACGGCATAATTTACCTCCACCCCATAACGTTGTGGTGATTTGAAAGTGACATATCAACCTTCCTCATTCGTTCTTCGCATATGATCGATTCCCCTTTGGACATTTTCTCTTACCGCTCAATTGCCCTCGTGAGCTGTGTGGGAAAAGTTATGGTAAGGATGATTTTAATGCGTCTGGAATGGTACTTAGAGTTCTACGTAATATACCCATATGCCATGTCCGGGTTCAGAAGAAGCCGCTCATCAGTTGACAACGTATTTGACTCTGTGACATATGTAGAGCACCAGAAGGCCTGCAAACGGTTATCTGCTGCTCTGTTTCTTGACGTTAAAGACGCATACGACAATGTCACCCACGAAGCCATTCTCAGCGCATTAGAAGGAGTGGGAATCGGTGGCAAGATATATACGTGGGTTCAGAGCTACCTACAGAATAGATAATTTCACGTGAAGACAAAGAATGGCCCGACACCCGAGTATTACTGTAGCTGAGCAGTTCCGCAAGGCGGAGTGCTAAGCCCGGAGCTGTTCAACCTAATTCTCATTGGACTAGTTGGCAAGCAACCAAGCAGTGTACGACTTTCCATTTATGCTGATGAAATCTGTGTGTGGGCATCAGGTGTGACTCGACGTCAACTTCGCGCTCGACTTCAGAAGGTAGCATCAGTGACATCGCACCACCTACGCAAACATGGGTTCGAAATCACAAATGGAAGTGTGCAGTTGTTGCTTTCACCAGAAAACCAATGTCCGCTTACGGCATATCAATTAACGAAGAGTTGGTGTCATACAGCCAGAGTCACAGGTTCTTGGGAGTCGTAATCGACCGAAACCTGTCTTGAACCCCGCGCTTAAACTATGTGAAGAAGTGGCTGACCACCATTGGTCACTTGCCCAGGTTTCTTGCCAGGAAAATGTGTCTTTCGAGTTTATGTTACAGCTCTACAAGGTAATATTTATTGGATTCCTGCTGTACAGCCTACCTGTTATATCTAACACATGCAAAACGAACCTGCGCACAATCCAAAATATTCAAGTGCAGGCGCTTAGGATATGTTTTGGTTTACCCCGCTACGCATCGACAGCTGAAACAATTACCATCGCACAGGACTACCCAATCATGACGCATATCACCATTGAAACGATGCGTACGTGCCTCTGGCAACATGCCAGCAATCCTTCCCACCACTTGGCAGCCCTCGCTACTGAGAGACCCCGCAAAAAATTTAGTGCAGTTGTATGTACACATCGTGCGTCGTTTGCGTCAGGTTTTACGCCTGCTCAGAAATTGGTGTATCCTCCGTGGTGCCTGACGCTTCCGCAAGTACGTCTTTCAATTTTAGGAATACAGAAAAAATCTAGTTTGCCTTCATCAGCCCTAAAACAATTGAGCTTGCACCTTCTGCACGAAACGTACAATAACCACGTGCACATATACACTGATGGTTCAACCACAGCGTCTTGTTCTGGCGGTATGGTGGTGATCCCAGCTAGAGGAATCACTCTGCGAATCAAGCTGTCACACGTCACTACGTCTACGTCGGCAGAACATGCGGCTTTGCGAGGCGCCCTAGAGTACATCTAATCCCAGAAACCGAGTAAATGGGCTTTGTTTTTCGACTCGAAACCAGCCCTGCAGAGCAAGCAGTCAGTCCTTCGACGAGGTTGCCATGAACAGTTAACTCACGAGGTTGTCAAGCTTCTTCACCACGTCAAAGAAACAGGCCACGAGGTCAAGTTTTAGTGGCTACCTGGCCATTGTGGGATCAGTGACAATGTTTCCACGGGCAACGTGGCTCGCACATTGCACCAAGAAGAGCACACCCTTCCGATTCCTTTGTCAAGGACTGACGCTGCAAAGCAACTTTGCCACCTGGCACGTAGTCTGTGTCTGCTGTAGTGGAACACTCAAGCATAAGACATACGAGGCTCTACCAAATAAACCCTCGACTGGAACTTCAACCTCCATCCAGACTTCGTCGACATGAAGCGGCGCTTCTTTATCACCTTTAGTTTGGGGTTGCCTTTACAAAAGCATATACAACCCTCATCGAATTAACCGACAATGCGGAATGCGACGTCTGCTGCACCAAAGAAGACATCGACCATATGATATACCACTGCCCTCGATTCGTCTCTGAAAGACAGAAGCTTTCAGACGCCTTGAAACAATTGGACGATCCACCACTCTCTATGCAAAAGCTACTAAAACAGCGTCCTCACCTTTCGTCGGCTCAAAAAGCAGTCAAAGCTGTATTGTGCTTTTTGAGGACTCCAGGCCTACCTGGCAACCTTTAACTTTTCTGTAGTGCCACGGCTGCCTACGCGTCCGCCCATTGACTGACAATCCTTTTTTTTTCTCTTTCTCTTCTCTTTCCTCTCTTTCTCATATTTATGCCCCCTTCCAATTATCCCAGCGTGGAGTAGCAAACCGGGCATGTGACTGGTTAACCTCCCTGCCTTCTCTCTTGTTGTTCATCTTTCTCTCTCTCTCATCAATTCACACTGTACCTTGGATCTGCAAATTTTTTTAACAGATGTTGAGGGCACCTTGTATCCGTAACTAAAACTGAGATCAATGCTTTCGCTTGTAATCGTGGGGTAGATAATGTCGCAGAGTACAATCAATGTTCTCAGCAATTTGTCGTACGTTTGGGGAAAACACTGTGAACTATAAGCGTATAGGCTCATGCACTAAAATTGGCAGATCTCACATACACTGGAAATCAATGATATGCAAATCATAAATGTGAAATTTTGATATGTCACTTCAAAATCAGCACCACATTACGAGGTGGAGGTAAATGATGCCCTACATGACTTCCGTGTCATGATTATCATGTTTGGATGTGTCGTTTACCTTCGTATTCGATTCACGTCACGTGATGCCAAATTTAGCATATGTGGAGGTAGTGAAACAGTCGCGAGCATGCTATGAGTGTGGTATGTTGTCTTGTTCCTACAAGACACGCGTGTCAGGACTATCATATTTGCACCAGTCATATATTTTTTATCCAGTGACGTAACGTAATACCCGATTTGGTAAATGTGGAGCTTGCAAAACGGCCACGAGCGCCACATGAAAGGCCCATAACACTCCAATGTAGCGTTTACGCGCGAGCACGCTGGGCACAGTGACGCAAATATTGTAAAACGCGAACACTGTATATAATAGTCTTTCGCCCTGCGCGACCAGCGTCCGTCGGTGCGGCCCGAAGGCAACCGGTGCTAAATGCGACATTTTGCATTTCACGCCGATGCGTTACTCAGACAAATCTGCGTCTACCTATTTTCGTGACGGAGCGACGCCGGACGCGCTGAGGCGTGCATACGTCAAAGCAACGCAGCGCGGCGCGCAACTGCCAGTGTATGGCAAGACCGGTGCCTCACATGGCAACGCCGGCGTGACGCGACGAGATGAATGCCGGCGAGCACGCGCACCGTGTCACGTCGAAATGCATTGGCGCCTTGACTGTGGTATGTAGTCATATTCTAAAATGTAACACCGCCATAGGTTTTGGCAGCGACCACTACGTTCTGCAAACTTCTATTATAGTGGACCTTAGCAGAGTCCGAGAGTTCGCGGTAGTTGACTGGGATCTTTTTCGCAGCATTCGCGGTACAAGGGCCAGTGCTCCTGACAATTTCGAGGAATGGTGCGAGGGCATCCGCAGAGATACCACCGCTGCCACTAAAAAGATAAAGACAGATTTAAATGTGGAGAAGATGGACAGTAGGCTTGCCCGTTTGCTCGAAGCCACGACAGCTCTATTTTCTCGATGGAAGAAGCAGAGGCACAACCAAAGGCTGCTGCCAAGAATATCAAAGTTGAACAAAAAAATCTAATAACGTTGCGACACACTGTGCAAACAGCAGTGGGACGAGTTTTGCGAGTCCGTCGATGGTCAAATTAGAAATGGCAAGTCTTGGAACCTTTTGAAGCACCTCCTGGATGAGCACAGCACTAGAGCCAACCAGAGACACACTTTAGCCCGTGCCCTTCACGTAGCCACCAAAGAACAGGGGGTTGATGAACTCGTTACCCGATTACTTTCCAAGTACCTGCCGGTCGAACAAGAGGATGAAGACGGCGTGTTCCCAGAGTATGGCGGTCCTCCTCTACCTGAACTAGGCGAAAACTTTTCAGACGCTGATATCAGGAGAGCGATACAAATGCTCAATCGGAAGTCGGCACCAGGGCCAGGCGGGATCACGAACAGAGCCCTCTGAAACTTCGACGGTGCATTTATAGAACGTCTAACTGGTTTCATCCATGAAGCATGGAAAACGGGAAAGGTTCCTGAGAAATGGAAGCTAGCTGACACCATACTGATTCCAAAACCAGGAAAGTCTCCTAGCATTGAGGATCTTCAACCCATTTTCCTCACGTCGTGCATGGGAAGGGTTGCAGAGCACGCTATTCTCAACAGACTTAACGACTACCTGGAGGGAAATGAGATTTATACGCACAATAAGGTTGCGTTTCGTACCGGCCTTTCAACACAGGATGCAATGCTGCTTATTAGGCACCAAGTCCTTGATGGATACTCTAGAGATAGAAAGGCTCTTCTTGGCCTATACCTAGAAAAGGCCTTTATCAACATCAAACATGAATTCATCTTGGAGAGTGTGGCGAAAATCGAGCTTGGGCCCAGGCTGTAAATCTACATCAAGGCCTTCTTGTCTGGAAGAAAAGCGAGGCTGTGCATCGGGAACTTCTTCTGTGGCGACGTACCACTCGGACATCGAGGCACGCCCCAGGGGTCTGTGACTTCTCTGGTGCTGTTCAATCTCTGCATGATCGTACTGTCAAAAAGACTGGCTAGCGTGGATGGCATCAAGCATACCATCTACGCCGACGACATCACAATCTGGTGCGTTGGCGGCAGCGAAGGCTGGGTGCAAGATGCTCTTCAAGAAGCAGTCGCCGATGTGGAATCGTACTTGCGCCAAACAAGACTCAGATGCTCACCCGCCAAGTCGGAGCTCCTGCTCTATAGAAAAGAACGAGGTGGCCGACCTAAGGGATATAAACCCGTCGAAGAAAGCGATGTACACAATTACACGAGTAACGGCGAGAAAATCCCGAGTTTAGACACCATCCGGATCCTCGGCATGTTTATTGAAGTGAAGGGTGGCAACGGCACTGCTCTGCGGAAGATTGTCGCCAAGACTGAAAACGCTTTTCGACTCGTCAAAAGAGTCTCTGGGAGACATAGAGGCCTTAAGGAAGACAATTTGTTAAGGCTCGTCAATGCGCTTGTGCTCTGCCACTTCACCTACACCGTTGCCATGCACAACTGGCTTAGGTCGGAGTGGAACAAGCTCGACGTGATTATTAGAATTATCGTCAAGAAAGCACTGGGGCTTCCCGTACTCACACAAACCGAAAACTTGCTCGCGCCCGGTGTGCACAACTCTGCTGCCGAGATAGCATAATCGTAGCAACACTCGCAGCTGGCTCGCTTGTCCGCTACGATGGCTGGTCGGCACATACTTGGCGAGCTAGGTTTTAACCCAATGGAGCTAGAAACAAATAACGTGCGTATATCAAAACATTTACAGGGAAACGTTCTTGTTGCCCCAATACCCCTAACACTCACCCTGTACACAATGAGGGACGTCGTCAGGCAAGGGCGACGGCTCTACTGAAGCAACTGGGAAAAGGTGGCGTAAATGCAAGTTTCGTTGACGCTGCAGCATATCGAGACGGCAAAAAGATCGCAGCGGTGGTCGTGGACCAGGCGGGCTCCACTACGAACTGCGCCATGGTAGGCACAACGAATCCCCAAGTGGCCGAACAAGTGGCCATTGCACTAGCTCTACTAAATGATCGGTGCGAAGAGGTGTACAGCGACTCCAAATCCGCAATCAGGGCCTTGCAGAAAGGCCATATATCAACAAAGGCAGCCAGGATCTTGAACAGCTCCACCAGCGACACGATTGTCCCTCAAACCATACATTGGTTCCCCGCACATGTCGGCTCCGTAAATGGCGTTGCACTGAACCCGAACGAGTCGGCCCAAACAGCAGCGCGTGCACTCACTGACCGCGCTGCTCTTGACCTGGGCGACGGCTCCAGTGCTGAAGACGCGGGATATAAAGACACACCTACTACACACAACGAGATTACCAAGTATTACTACACGGCGAGGCAGGCATTCCAATGCCACATTCAAAACTCAATAGAGCACAGGCCGTCTCGTTGCGCTTACTTCAAACCCATTGGCACCCTTTGTTAGCATACGTAAATGCAATTTATCCTCACAAATTCCCCGATGCCGCCTGCGCCGCTTGCGGGCAGACCGCTACGTTAGCACACATGCTCTGGAAGTGCGGGTCGCTTAGACCGACTTATAGCAAACCCGAGTGGGATGCGCTTCTGCACAGCCCAGAATTTCAGGACCAAATCTTGGCCGTCCAGTGTGCCCGCGACAGGGCCGTCAGGCTAGACCTGCCGGTCCCCACGTGGGAGTAGCCGGGTAACGCGTGGCAACCTCAGCGTCTGCACTGGACTATAATAAAGTTGTTCTCACTCACTCACATGACGCGCATCTCATGATTATCATGTTTGGACCTATTTTGTCCGTTCGCTTCGCGTAATACCGATTTTCATACATGTGAAGCTAGCGAAACGGAGCCGAGCACATAATGAGGGTAGCATGTAGTCATGTTGTTACATGCCAGCATCTCAGGTTTATCAAGTTTGCACCAGTATCATACCTTCGTCATTCATTCACGTCCCGTAATACCCATTTGGTGAAGTAAAGCTCACAAAACTGCCGCAAACGCATCATGAGCGTGGCATGTAGCCATGTTCTTATATTACATTCATGTCGTCATTATCATGTTTGCACCAGTCACACACTTTCAACATACATTCACGTACTGTAATACCGAATTTGGTATATGTGACGCTTGCGAAACGGCGGCGAGAGCTTCATGAACGTGGCATGTAGTCATGTTTTGTTACATGACACGCATATCATAATTTTGATGTTAGGGTATGTCACTTGTGATCGCCATGCAATCATGCCATACCATACAAGTTTTACAACATGCCTTGTGAACGAAAGCATCGCAAGAGCTGCAGAACCATGAAATGTAAGACGTGACAGTCATGACATAGATATAACAATTTTCTTGTTACGAGTAGTCAAGTACATTCTTCGTACAGTCATTTTATGCCATACCATGTTTGGTATCGATACCACTATCGAAACGGCCGGGAGAGTTAAAATTCGTGGGCGGATGAATAGATAGATAGATAGATAGATAGATAGATAGATAGATAGATAGATAGATAGATAGATAGATAGATAGATAGACTTAATGTCGCCGAAATTCGCTAAGAATTGCTTCGCATTTAAAACTTTAGTCGTTGCTCGACAGCACTCTTGCAGCCACATGGCAACAAGTTCACCACCTGTGTGCCTCCAACACTGCAGCAAGTCATACAGACCGAAATTCGCAAGGCCTTCCTAAAACTTACAGCTCCTTACCCGCCCGCGTATGTGGAAACACCAGCGCCAACTCTCGTCTATGCAGCGCTTCTTCCTTCTTCCTAAATCACTTACGCACCTGTGGCCATCACATGCAGGTTCTTTACAATCCCTGCCCCATGGACCCTCGATACCAGTTTACAAGCCCCACAACGCTTCTTATCCCTATCACACCGGTGGCGCTCCCGCGACCACCACCTGACCAGCTTAGCATGTGGCATTGCTGACAATATTGCGTATCTTCACCACCGGCGTGCAGAACCGGCATGCGCTAACTTCGGAGCGCCTAACTACGCGCCCCAATACGCCAATACGTCGGCATCGGCACAGAGATATTCTGACTCTGTTTACTGCTCAGACACTAATCGTTTTCCTTTGCCTCTTCACCGGTAGCCATCGCCTAGCGTCCTTGACAAGGTTTTCACGAAGGTCACTATTCTGTGCAGTTATGAAATAAAAAAACACAGCTTCGCTTTTCTCGAGGCCACGGTTTTCACAGCAAAATGTTCCTGAACTTGACGTTGAGGAAGTCACCATACGAGTGCATATGACACCGGAGCCTCGGCTTCTATGACGAGCATGCACCTTTGTTGAAAGCTGAAGAAAGTGACTAATCTCTCTCTATCTCTCTGTCATGGTGGTATTCATAGCTAGCGCCCGGCGCATTCATCCCTCAGCTGTGTGTATGGTGTGCTTCATCATCCAAGACATCAAGTGCATCAATGAAGTGATTTTTCCGCAATTTCGTTTACATGATCCCTTTCATGATTTCTTTTCACATCATGAGGCTGTCATTGATTGTTTACGAGCAGAAGTGCCTCTTGTGTCAACATGTGAATATGCTGCACTCGACCGTTACCTTCTCACGTATGGTGTGTTCACTTGTTCTTACTCTTGCTTTACTGAGCGCAAGGACATTGTTTTTCAATTTGTTGTGCCCACTGTTGCATCTGGATGCACCAGAATGCTGGTCACAAAGGGTGGCACTGCTCCATTGCCTTACTGGTGGTGAGACTAAAGAATATGTACAATCTGTTGGGCACACTGAGGATCTTGATCTTGCCTATGACTCCTGCCGTGGGTAAATTGACGCGATCTGCATTTAACACATCAAGTTTGCAAGCGTTCGAAACCATCATTGCTTCAAGTGTCTCTCGCTCTCATCATTGCCGATTTCTTGCTCTTTTTGACAAGTTCTTCTGTTCTGACTTTCAATATTCTTCGCTCCCACATTCCGAAATATCTACCGATGAATACCACGTCACTGTGGAGCAAGTGCGTGACATGCTTGATCGTTGAGTCACAGAGCCTTCTCAAACTGCTTGCTCATCACCTGACGTATGGTTAAAAATCGCTACTTTCGCTTCACGTTGACTTACGTCGCTTGAACCACATTACAAAAATGACGTACATTTGCGGTATCATGACCTCGAGAAGATCATCTCCGTGTATCTGCGCTCTGGGTAATGGCAGGTACTAATGGCTCAGTGTTACTGAACCATTAGTACCTGCCATTAAAACAGCCCTGGCAACGTGCGATCAAATACTCCAACGTCACGCAATTTGGGCCTTGTGACGTGCCAGCAATATTTTAGCGCATAATAGATGACATTCTTCCAGGACACAAGCGAAAGATTTGGAATCAACATAATTGCACAGCGTAACTACGGTAGGAATAAGCATAGACAGGAAAGAGCACTGACTTCAAGTAAGTTTTATTTGCAAAAACGAGGGAAATATATCCACACGATAGCAGGCAGCCCATGGCAGTACAACTGTGGAGCATACTGCGTGACAGTCAGATACTTGATATTTCGTTAAACTGACATTAAAGTCAAATACAATTTACACTAGATTCAAAGTTCAATCTACGTAAAGTCTAAAACAATATTATCAAGCAGTGCCCTAATCACCAAGATATTAAGTTAAATGCGCAAGAATACATGCGCCACCATTGACGTCACACGAACCATCTACAATTATTCACTAATAATTTGTCCAGCTGACTAAATATAAAACTTTGTGTGCATCAAAAAATGCAATAAAATGTTGGTTGTTTGTTTCTGTATTATTCACGCAAAAAAGAACCACTGGACGTTATTGTGGGGATTGGATTGAGCGGTTCGAAAATTCAATTTTCGCTTGGTTAACCTGGACAGGTCATGCCATTTAGCGGGACGCAGCTGAAATAAAGCAGGTCTGCCATCTCAAATCCAATGAAAAAAAAAATTGATGAATAGCCGTTGTTGCTGCTGTGGCTCCCGCTGCTTTTGTTCTGTTTACTAGTGTCACTGACCACGCACTATAGCCGGGCAACGTTGTGCACGGCAAGAGTGACGTGAGTTGGTCCGCTTCTATGCGGATAATTTGAAGTGCACCAACTGAATGCGGGCCACTTAATCGTGACTTAGTTTCAAAATAAGCCCTTTCTTGGCAGAAAAGTAACACTATGAGGTTTCTGCACCACGATTTCAACATACAACATCTACTTATGGTTGCCTTTAGTGTCCCTTGAAGTGGGTACGCCAATGTATTGACTCAATATCACCGGCTAGGCATATTGCTTAATAAATGGATGATTTGATTGCGTTACCTGAAAGATGTAGCCGTGTTCCAAGCAGATGTCTAGACACTCTGTTTATTAGCACTATATTATCGAGTGTCTAATTTCCGTGGGTACACCGCTCAAGACCAAGAACTGTCACTTTACCATGCGAAAACGAATCGTTTGGGACATGTCATCTCAAAAAATGCATTCCTTTTTATGCAGGTAAGCATCGAGCTGTCGCTGGCTTCCCAAGGCCACATTCATCAAGGCCTTAAGAATTTTTATCGACCTCTGCTCCTACATTCTTCCGATTCGTGCACAACTCCATCACAACACCTTTGATAGAACTGGTTACTAGCAGCAAATGTATACCGGCATTTTCACGTGAATTTTATGGCGCATTTCACGTGTTGGGCCTCCTCAATACCTCTTCTTCACCACTCCGACCACTATGTTCCCATGTAAATTCACAACGATACAAGCGGTATCGACCACGGTGCAGTTTTAGCACAACAAAAGAAGCCAAAGGTGAATAAGCTGTCGTCCATCTGAGTTGAGTTCAGAATAAGTTGGAAATAAATTAGTCCGTGACAGAGAACTAATACTTGATAATCATTAGGCGATTGAATAAATATTATTCGCCCCAATACGGCTGTCCTTTAGACGTGGTTTAAGACCACGCAGTCTGTGTTGGCTTTATACCTTGATAAACTTGTCGAGACGCTTTAGTTGGTAAGGACTTCGCTTGCGTGAATGTCATATTTGCATTGTATGTCACTCTAGTTGCAAGTTTGCGGACGCTCATGAACTCAGATACTCACTAATAATACCTGTTGTGTGTTCTCAGTTACCGCTCTTTGCCACCTTGGCACTGCTTAGCTTCACTAACATGCTTTTGGAGCAGTTCAAAGGCCCATACTTTGCCTTGATGCTCGGCTACCTCCCCGATTTTTCTGTTTGACGAGAATGGTATATGACTAGGCACTCCACTTACCCGTGCGAACCAACATCGTGAACCTGTGCAACTTTCCTCCTGGTGGCCCGGAAGTGGCTATTTGCCACCCCTCGTCATATACACTTTGACATCTGCACATACTTTCATGCACCTTTCCAGAGTGCTCTCGCCGGAGTTCTTAGAACCTACGTGACCCATAACTGCCGTATATTACTGGCGATAGATGTCCCACTTTCCGCGGACATACATCATGTTTTGCTGTGCGTGTGAAGAATGCAAGACACATCTGTGACGTCTTATTGGCACGCTGAAACCGTTACTCTACCCTGCTTGCCCAGTTGACCGCGTTGGTGTCAACATCCATGGACGCCATTCATTAAGGAAACTGGTGGTTTATTCTCAGTGTTCATCTACTGACCCACTATGATAAAACCACAGCTCTCGCTGCAGTGATCATCCAAGAAGCTGCTCTTTCCATTTTTCGCAACGTTCTTCGGCGCCATGGGGCTCCGCGTGAACTACTCGATTATAAAAGTCACCTGTTTCTCCCGAATGTCATACAAGCCTTCCTTGCTAGATGAAGCGTCATTCATTAGAACTTGTCTGCCTCTGCCTATCATTCGAACACAAATGATCAACTAAAGTGTTCAACAGCACACATGGTCATTCATGAAGGTTTTGTCCCCTGTGGCTCAACTGGTAAGTTTTGCATGCTTTCGCATTCTTTCTTAATAATTCTGGGCAAATTGGTGTCACATTTTTGAACTTAAGCATACATTTTGATTTGTTTATCGCTCTAAACTAATTTTTACTCCTAAAGATAACAGCCTTTCAGATTTTGTTGTAAATTGGGGCTCTGCATGCCTGTTGAATCGAACATAGATTGTTCAGAGCACAGATTTTTTTTCAGCAAGCAGGCAACCCCAGCGCTGTGTTTGGCTACCAAAAAAAAAACTAAAGCACAAAACGCTGCCAGCCGATACAAGCGAGGTGTACCTCCCTTCTAAATGATTTTACTAAGGTCGCAAGTCTTCTCCACCGAAGAATATTTCATTATAGGCAGTACCGCAATAACCACTAACTGATTTGGCGGCAAAACTGTTTGTCTGGTTATTCGATTCATCCGTAACTTCATTAGGCTATGGGTGAGGGGTCATCTGACGATGACTATACGAACTTGTAACGACACGAAAGGTACAGAAACGTACCATGAGGGCCTCTTTATTGCCTAACACACCGAAAGAAGGAGTGCCGCGAGTGCCCAAGGCCAACACCATCATTTTTGTTCATGCTGAGTTCAACGGCAACATGAAGCGCCTTAATAGGCAATCTGTTTTGGCACTGCTCGAGGTACTCGTAAAGGGTGAAATCTTGGACGTCAGAGTGAACCGCAGAAGATTTTCATAGCGATTGATGTTTCATATGCTGCCACCCTGAACGTAACGCAACATCACAGAGCTAGATGGAAATCAACGTCCGCTCTAACATTCCAGTGGGCTCCAATGTCGTCGTCGTTGTCATTCACAATGTTGACGCTGCCATTCTGAGCTCCTACTTGAGAGGCCTAATCGAACTATGAAATTGAGGTAGCGTCATCTCCAAGGTTGCTCGTTTGGTACCTCACGCTGCAAAAAAATACATTTTACAGGCAACTTTAGAGCTTCGCACATATAGGTGGGCACTTCCGACACCCAGTAAGACCTTTTGTACAAAAGCCAGGGTTTTTCACGACGTTTTCAAGCAATGTAAACTCTACAAAAAAAACTGTCATGAGATGACGACAAGGGTGTTGTGTGGCGCCATAGCTGTCCGCTACTGGTGTCCGTGACTATCACGAGTAAAAAAAAATTAGTTAAATAAAAACACCAAGGACACAAGTAGATTCGAACCCGAGTACCCTGCTTGCCAGCTCACTATTACAGCGCTGAGCCACGTCATTTATTCTTTAATGCATGAAATCAGCAACAGTAACTGTGTATTACGCCCAGCATAACTCATCAGAAGTCGGGCAAACACACATAGCGGTCCAGAAAAAGAAGCCACTCCGAAGCGGGGTCAGAAGTCACAACAGCACTGTACACTTGAGCAGGTTCTTCTCGGAAGGTGGAGCTTATCGACCATGGTGGCTCGGCGTGTCTGTCAATCATGCGACTTTTCCGTAGTGAATAGAGCCCCAACAACATGCTTGAGACTACTTTACATACTGCCGTCAGGCAGGCTTGATGTCGAAAAAAGAATGGTGAAATCACAAATAAGAAAGCGTTTTAAAACATCAAAGCAAGCAGGAGTCACAGAATGCGAATTGCTCGACGACAGGGTTGTCGGACGCTGCATCCCATTACACAAACTTAATCTTAAAAACCGGCAAGATACAGCTGTTATATACCTTCCTCTTCAGGGATAGTGACAATCTGCCTGGCACAGTTTGAGAGTGCTTGCCGAATGTGCTCCATCCCATTCTTATTCTTCTAGGTACTTCATTCTCGTGGTTCGGCTCCACGGTAATTACCTGCCCTAAGTAGACATCTTTTACAAATGGAAGTGCACTATTACTTATCTCGATGAGCTGCTTTCTGTCGAGGTTCCTGTACATTACAATAAATTATAAGTCGGGTAATAATTGCTTTAGGCCCATGTTCTCAGATTTGGGTGCACGTTAAAAAACCTCAGGTGGTCCAAATTTCCGGAGCCTTCCACTACGACGTCTCTCATAATCATATGGTGGTTTTGGGACGTTCAATCCCGAATATCAATCAATATTTGCTTTCTCTTCTCTCGACAAATCGCTTAATATACCCAAAAATTGCGCGTAGGAAGCCCATCTATAAGCCATTGGCTGATTTGAACATGGCGCGCTCATTCGTTACAGAGATCACGGTGGGAGGCCACTACTTATTTACGCGTCCGCGCACAGTCACACTCAAAAAGCAGCTCATTCAAAGAAAAAAAGTTGTCGAGGTCAAGAGGTTCGCGTGATGTTTTGCTCTGGCTCTCCATCCCTCCCTGCATAGCTTCCAGCACTTTCAACGGAACGAGAGAAGAGAGAATGCCATTGCGGCGTGTGACAAATCTTTGCAACTATGCTCGTACTGGAGGGATTGTTATAATTTTTGCGGTGTTGAATTCGTAAGACAATAAGCTCTTCCAGTGAATCCATTCGAAGATTACTTTAAAAAGTGTTTCACTGCCCCTTTAAGGACCCTTAGGAGTTGACGTGCACAGTTCGGCAGAGTAACACCGAATGTGTGGACGGTGCAGCTAGACATGAGAGACCTCCTCGGCGTCTCATGTCGAAGAGCGGACCGGCCTGTTAAAACCTGACGGCTATTCGTGAAGTGAGCAGTAGTTTCAACAAAACACAGCTTGACCATTCACACACTTTAGTAACATGTGTAGGTTTTGTTATTCAGTTAAAACATTTGCTTATATACGAAAAAAGCACTGTGAAGCGCTACGTAAATGAAAACTAACTTTTCATTACTTCTTGACACCGTGAATTTCTTCATCATTAGGATACTGAAGTGCAACAAGACTAACGACCTTGAGTGAATAATCAAATATGGTAACATGGCTGAATTGAAAATATGCAGAATAGCACCGCCGGTCAGTTAACTGCACTGTACCGTTGTTCTAACGCTTTTTTGTGGCGCTTCTACAACTATTCTAATTAGCACGAAACGGCTGCAGAGATGCCTAATTCTCACTTCTCTATGGTGGAACGCGTTTCTTTATTACTCTTGTGGCTTCGACTATGAGCTTCAAAGTTCTGTTTTTTTTTCGAAGAGACGTAAAGGCGCTTTGCAAATGTAATTCAGACTGAGATCAATGGCTTTGCTTGTATTCGTGGGGTAGGTAATGTCGCAGAGTACAATCAATTTTTTACGCAATCTGTCGCACGTCTGATGCAAACCTGGTGCGCGATAGGCGTACGAGCTCATGTACTCAAATGCATCCTCTCTCTCATTTTAATTCCCTTCACGCAAGTACTGTTGGGATCGCAATCATATGGAGATTTTTAAACGTTAAAGACAAGCAACTACTGTTTTCTAAGAACCTATGTCACTCTTTTACTCTCGTTCCCTCATCTCACAGAGATACGGTTAGGATCCTTTTACCTCTTACAAGACTCTCGCAATTGCTAGAACATGTTATTTTACCTCCGTAATGGTTGTGAGTGTTGCCATTGAAAACGTAATGAAACGCATTCTCAAACAAAAGTGCTTTATTTTTTTTAGTAGAACATTTATGGCTTGCAAGAGTGTAAGCCATGCCAATCTGGTTGATTTCTTCAGTACATGCTGTCTTCCCTTTATGTTCACATTGGCATAGATGAAGGCTAGCTTGAATCTTCGAGCGTCTGCAAGTAAGGCGAAGTGTTATGAATAGCAGGCTTAGCAGAGAAAGGAGAACCTGACACACACACACACACACACACACACACACACACACACACACACACACACACACACACACACACACACACACATATATATATATATATAAAACGTGTTCAATATGTCTATGTAAATCGAGGTTACTTCAACACATGCGTAATGGTAGCGAATAATACGCGCACAGAATTATCCACAATAGAGCAATAGAAAATTTTGAGCCCACCTGGATATATTAGTATTCATGACGTACATTCACGTCACTACGACACAAAAGAGCATTCCTCTTATTATTCCATCATTATCAGTTCTAAATTGCTACGTACGTATAGGGCACCTATAGAGAAAAAACGTGAATTTTGTTTCGCAAATACTTTGACGAGCTTACTTATGAACCAAGTTACTAGGCTCGCTCTGACTCAGATTGAGGCGTGAGTAAGAGTCTCGGTGGTTCCTTGGAATAATCTTTTGGTGATTATTGTATGAGGGAGTCCGGGTGAGGAAATTTTCGAGAGTCTTTATGCAAGTAAACTCAGTTGAGGAAAATATAGCTTAGCGTGAAAGCAAGTTAGTTTCGGTAAGAAATAATTTGACTATTCTCAGCTTTCGACTTACTTGCGGGGTAGTTAGTAAATTATTGCATAATGAAGCAGAGCACACCATGTTTGACAACGAACACGCAGACAGACAAACGACACAAGCGCAGACGGTTCAGAGCTTGTGTCATGTTTTTTCGTGCGTGTGTGTTGTGCGTGGCCATATAACACGATGAGTTTGAGGCCGACTCCGCCCCAAGGGGAAAATGAAGTTTTTGGCTGAGTCTGAGTTAGCTTAACGTGTGATCGACAGCATATTTTTAGAGGTCACAATGCTCTGTTTCGAGACTTACTTAAGGGCTATTGCTGTGGAAACCAGAAGCTATGAGTCCATATTCTCAATCAACCACGACAACCATTTCAACACGCTTTATATGAACTACACTCGTCCATATAATAATTTGCAGAAATACTGGCAGTTTTTTGCTTTTTTCATTACAAATAAAGCAGTCCAACCATTACTAGTCATGCGAAGTTTCTCGGGTATCTGAGTCCCTATTGATGCAGCCGATCTTTTAAAAAGGTATGCGTGCCCTGTTGTTCTTGAAAAAAGCTTGAATTAAGCATGAGAAATTTTTGGCCGTAGTGTATATATAACCTTGGTAGTAAAATACTACCCGGCAATTTCACCAGGCACAGGTGTAACATTTATTGCGGTCAGTTGTCCTGAAATAATTAACCGAACTCCAAAGAGCGACAAGTAAATATTGTCTCTTCTTTAGAACCCCTGTGCATTGCAGCTGCGCGAAACACGCAGCATTGTCGAAGCGAAGGCTGGAAGAGTGAGCTAAAATATATGCGTCCTCCTGGGATCACTCTTGCGACATATAAAACTACACTTGCGTGACACTTACTTCACCGGAAGTCATCATAATCTTACGAAGGCAGCCGCCCGTAAAGTACCCATGGGCACATGGTGCCTTAAGAATTAAGATTTTAGTCGTTGCCCGACAGCACTGTTGCTGCCACATGGCAACGTGTTCACCGCCTTTGTGCCTCCAACACTGCAGCAGGTCATACGGACCAAAATTCGTGACGTCTTTCCAAACTTACAGTCCGGCCGCGTTTGTGGCACCATCAGTACCAACTATCGGCTATGTAGCGCTTCCTCCAACTTCACATATTGGTTATGCAGCTGTGGTCACTACATGCAAGTTCCTTGTTGCCCCCACTGCATCCACCATCGATACAAGTTATCAGGCCCCACGATGCTTCTTCCGTTCATCATATGTGTGGCGCAACCATGACCACCACTTTGTCAGCTTAGCAAGTTGCATTTTAAAACACAATACGCGTCTTTGTTTATTGCATACAGCATCAATATGTGCCACCTTTGGAACGCCTAACTACGCGCCTCAGTATGCCAAGACGTCTGTATCTGCATAGAGATATTCTGACTCAGTTCACTGCTCAAACACTTGTCGTTTCCCATCTCTTCGCCACGGGCCGCCATCGCTTATGGGTCGTATACCACCCTATGACGAAGGAAAATTTTTTGTAATGTTACGAAGGTGAAAACTGCAGCGTTTTCGCACTTCTCGAAGCCTAGATTTTCACCGCAAAATATTCTTGATCTTAACATTGAGGAAGCCGCCACACGAGCGCTGATAGACATTAAAGCCACTGTTTCCGTGACGAGCATGCACCTCTGTAGAAAGCTCAAGAAAGTGTCTAACCTCTCTCTTTCTCTAGCATGGTGCTGTTCATGGCTAACGCCCAGCGCAGTGGTTCCTCAACTGTCGTACACATATGCGGCTTTTCTGCAGTACTTCCTTTGTACAGAGCTGAACCTTCTCAGCCACTGGAAAAAATGCTCGCCTACCAACCTGATGTCCTTGAATGTACTAATATTTCTGGTCAGCCGACATGCCGAAGTCTTCTGTTAGTTGGCGTGTTTCCTAACTAGGGAAATGAAGTAAAGTTTATTTTCTTTCATACAAAAAAGGAAGCCGGGGCTAAAGGCGGGGGTGCCTTACAAAGGCCTCAGTCCTATTGTACAGTCTGGCGACACTCAACCAAACTATTTATCTAAGTAAATGTCTTCACAAATAGATAAATCAGCTACACTTGCAAGTTGCAAGTACAAAAAAATATACTGTTCTTAAGCATATAGCCGTGAAAATGGTATGCCTAACAGAGACGAGAGCTGAGTAAATATTTCTTTGTTTTTTTTATTTTCATTGACGCTTCAAAATTAACATTTCACCCGATAAATTAACAGTCACCCAATAAA
Source organism: Rhipicephalus microplus (assembly GCF_043290135.1). Taxonomy (NCBI): domain Eukaryota; kingdom Metazoa; phylum Arthropoda; class Arachnida; order Ixodida; family Ixodidae; genus Rhipicephalus; species Rhipicephalus microplus. The sequence continues at coordinate 132,782,150 of NC_134706.1, read as the reverse complement.
TTAACTTTTGTTTGCCATATTTAGTGCGAGTCTTAGGAACCCGCAGGCTTTGTTTTCAAAAATGTTATGCATCATCAGTCAAAGTATTGTTTTGAGCCAATGCGTTAGATAAGCCAATGCGTTAGATATGAACGGCGCAACGTATTTAATGGGAACTGATCTTGTATCGTTGTTACCAGGAGATACATCATCATGAAGAACAAGTCCTGCGCAAAGCACGACATGATGACCTTGATGACACCCCTGCCACGTTTTCTGCTGCCTCCCTTGTTTGGGTATAGGTACCACTCCCGTTCCGCTACGTCCCTGACAATTCTTTCGAACTTCTGGCGTGGTACCAAGGTACCATACCATGTCATTGATGTCACCTCCCCTGCGAGCTACACCGTCGAGGCTGTCACACAACCGCCAGTGCCCCGTCGAGGAATTTAGACTGTTCATGTCAGCTGTCGGAAGCCGTACTACAACCTTATTATTCTACTTTACCCTCTGAGGTGCTAGGATGGCTATTCGTTACTCAGGGTATTCTAGTGGAGCAGGGGCACCAAGCGTTATGGGCCGGTGACAGGGGAGGGCAAAAAACGGTTGCTGTGATTGGGATTAGCCTGCACCGGCGTTGCAGTGCTCTACCACACAATTCTTTATTGCCACTTTATCATATTTTAATACAGTGCACGAATACGTGGACACAAAAGAAGAGACAAACTGCAGCCCTAGATATCAACTGAATATTTATTCAAACAATAACAAATATTATTACTTCAATCTACTTCCTCGCTCTCACCTGATCACGTGGGTGTGCCGCTTTCCCATCAGTATTGTCATCATGGGTGTCGACCATACTTCTGCTACCACTGCTATTATTTATACTACTACTACTGCTACTTTTACTACTGCTGCTGCTGCTGCTGATGCTACTGCTACTGTCACTGCTACTATCACTGCTACTGCTGCTACTACAACTATTCCAACTTCTACTGCTACTAACACTTCAACAAGTGATTTCGCTACTTCCACTGCTACTTTATGTCCTGCTACTGCTAAGACTGCTACTACTAATCATACTACTACTGCCGCAAGTGCTACTGTAGCTGCGGCGGCTTCATTTTCGATGGAGGAGAAAATGCTGTAGGCCCGTGTGCTCATATTTGGGTGCACGGTAAAGAACCCCAAGTCTTCAAAATTTTCGGAACTTCCCACTACGGCGTCCCTCGTAATCATATGGTGGTTTTGGGACTTTAAGTGCCACATATCTATCTATCTGCTCCTGATGCTGCTCCAACTGCAACTACTACGGTGATGGTGAAGGAGTTAATAAGACAGCCTCCATGTAACAAAAACGGTAGCTTCACACTAGTGGCGCCAAACATGAAAGAAGTGAGGCGGTGAGCGGCCACTTCGTTTCTTTTCTTGCGATAATAATTATATAGACACTCTCGGCTGAATTTTTCGCTGGCGTCAACGTGGACATCGGCGTCAATGGCATGCACTGTATACGTATACGAATCTGTATATATGAAAATGCCAGACGAAAAAAATCCCAGAATAAAAAATTGCCCGCAGCTTCCCTCGGGGGAACACTGAGGAGGATGCGGAGCATATAATTGGTTAACGGGGTGTTAAAGTGCGACTTACTTGGGTCGATGGCTAAATTGGTTAACGTGGTTGTGAAATGGGGTGTTAAATTGCGACTTACTTGGGTCGATGGCTAAATTGGTTAACGTGGTTGTAGGAGGGGGTGTTAAATAAGTGAACACGTACACACGTATGCGAAAGGACAGCGCTGGTCGAAGGGACGTCGATCATAGTGTTTATGGATTCGTTGGAATTCATTTCACCGCGACCTTGGACGTCGACGCGCCGTACAAACCAACCGACGAGCGGCAACTGAGCGAGCGAGCGCCGACCTTGAGTATATATACAGCGCGACGGCGCATGCACTGTCACCTGTTGAATGTTCTCGAAGGAGAAGTGCGCGCGCGGCACAGATGGTGACGGCGTGACGGCGCATGCGCTGTCAGCTGTCGAATGTTCTCGAAGGAGAAGCGCGCGCGGCACAGATGGTGGGCGACGGCGTGACGGCGCATGCACGCGCGTCAGCTGTCGAATGTTCGAGAAGCGGTGCGGACGGCGCGGACGGCGCACTACATGGCGCGAGTATAAGATGCTTCCGCATCTAAAAAGGACTCCGGCACACGGAATTGAACGTGGGACCTCCACGTCCTGAAAGGAAAACGTTGACCACTGAGCCACCCAGAGGTACCTACTCGAAAAATTCAAACGGCAAGCTATTCATATGTACCACTTACCCCTGTTTGCCGGTATAACAGGAGCGGAGACTATCGTAATTTCAGCATTATCAGCAAGATGGCGCAATGAGTGCATGGCGGCTCTCATCTATCACGCGTACTTTGGCCCGCGTAAAAAAATAAGGGGCTGTGTGCTCCATCGCGTGCCCTTACCTTGCAGTGGGGAAAATCGTACGTCTTTAATAGCCTTTGATTTAAGCTGGAACGATTCTGTTGCAGTTACCGGGCGCGCAAAGGTCGCTGCAATCGTTGCACAACCTCCGTTTGCGAAAAGGGCACACTTTTTGTCCGACACAGCAAAGGAACAACTGAAACGCATATTTGCGCTATTCTGTAGCTGTGCGCACGTTACGTGCGTCCTTTGTGCGTGGGAAGTGCGAGGCACGTTTCGATCTGCTTGCCATTCTGCGCGTGCCCTTCCAATTTTTGTCTATAGTGTTCATTGCTTTGCACTCATGGTAAAGCTGTGACTTTTTTATTTTTTCTTTCTCCCTCTGTCGTGTTTTTTCCTTCTCATTATTTAGTCTTCATATATATACTTTTGTTGCCCACTTCCGTTACTTTTCTCATCGTGCTTTGTGTCCCATCTTTTCTTCAATCTGTATTTATTTCTCGCAAGCTCTCAGTTTTTTCCTACCTGTTTCTCGCTTCCCGTTTTTATTCATTCGTTTCAGTTCGTCTGTTTTTTTCGGTTTTTCTCTCTCTGAATTTCTGTCTATATTCTCTTTCTCATTGTCCATGTGCCTACTTTTACTCCCTCTCACCTTCTCTTTATTTTCTTATATATAACTAACAACTACATTATACTTTTTTGTTTTAGTATACAATGCTACGCTGTGCTCAGTCAGCCTGCTTGGCCAGCCAAGTGGTGAAGACGCTGTTCTAGAAATTGTGGTACGTTATGTGTAATGCTGCCGCATCAGGTAGATTTTTTCGTTCGGCCAAAATTTTATCAGTTTTATATGTTCTTTCGTTTGGATTTCTGTTTCTTTCTCCCTCCCTGTAGTCGTTCTATCATTTAAACAATAATGAATATCTCTGGAATTCGGCTCACGCGTATTCAGACCGATACGTAGGAGCAAGAAGACGGCCAAAAGTAAGAAGCGATTGCGAGCCGATTCGTCATGATAAGTTTATATCCGCACATCAGACCGAAAAAAAAGTATTGAAGAGCAGCCTTCGTAAAATTTGGAGATGCTTACACTTAGCCTTTAGGAGTTCAATGCGATATTGAAATCAGGCGCCGTAACCATCCGGCTCGTTTTCTCTACTCATAAGGTTCAGTCCCCCAGCCATTCACACACACGAAACCTCCCACCCCCTACCTACATATCCAACACAAACCTCAGTGGCAGTAAAGTTTACCGCCCGTTTTAACGGCACATTTATGTCAACAGAGCAAGCTTTGCGTGTGTTGAAGAGAGTACGCGCACTGATGTGAGTACCTCTTGTAGTAGGCATCTGGCTTCAAAACAGCAACTTGTATTCCAGTCGACATCGTGTGTTGCCCGATGACGTTGCTCGTTTGTAGTGCGTTTCTCTGCAATATTACATCAATAACGATTGCAAGAAGCTGCCTATGTAAACAACGAGAATTTTGCATTTTAAGCCTGCATTGTTTCAAGTGGTCTTCAGAATGCGCTTTGTCGCTCATCCGATTCTATGATCTCAACTGTATTGATCATCTTTTTAATTGCGAAGATTTCTTCGAGAACTTTGGTGACTTTGATTGATTTGTGGGGTTTCACGTCCCAAAACCAGCATATGATTATGAGAGACGCCGTAGTGGAGGGCTCTGGAAATTTAGACCACCTGGGGTTCTTTAACGCGCACCCAAATCTGAGTACACGGGCCTACACCATTTCCACCTCCTTCGGAAATGCAGCCGCCACAGCCGGGATTTGATCCCGCGACCTGCGGGTCAGCAGCCGAGTACCTCAGCCACTAGAGCACCGTGGCGGGGCTACTTCGGTGATTTTGAGCGTATCTATCTATCTATCTATCTATCTATCTATCTATCTATCTATCTATCTATCTATCTATCTATCTATCTATCTATCTATCTATCTATCTATCTATCTATCTATCTATCTATCTATCTATCTATCTATCTATCTATCTATCTATCTATCTATCTATCTATCTATTTATCTATCTATCTATCTATCTATCTATCTATCTATCTATCTGTCTATCTATCTATCTATCTAGCCGCCTACGACCTTTACCTCTCCTGGCCGTTTCGAAAATGGTATCAATGCTGAAATTGGCATGGCATTACATGACTGTAAGGCGACCATAGGTGACTAGTAGTAACATGAACATTATGACATGTATGTCATGAATGTCATGACATACATGGTCAGCATGACCATTTCATGGTCTTGCTGCTCTTGCAGTGGTTTCGTTCACATGATATGTTGCAAAACTGGTACGGTATAACATGACTGCATGGCAAACACAAGCGACAGACCCACACAGGACATGAAAATCATGACATGCGTGTCATGTAACAACATGACTACATGAGACGCTCATGATAGTCTCATGGCCGTTTTGCCAGCTTCACCTATACCAAATTAGGTATTACGGGACGGGAATGCTTGACGTAGGTATGTGACTGGTGCAAACATGGTAATAATGAGATGCGTCTCATGTAACAACATGACTATATGCTACGTTCATAATGCCCTCGTGGCCGTTTTGCTAGTTTCACATGTACCGAATTTGGTATTATGGAACTGAATGGATAACGAAGTTATGTGACTAGTGCAAACATGATAATCATTAGATGCGTATAATGTAAGAACATGACTATATTCCACACCCAAGGTGCTGATACATTTCGACGTGACCCTGCGCGTATGCTCGCTGGCGTTCGTTCTGTCCTGTCACGCCGCAACGAAGCTGAAGGCGCCGATCTGCCTGCCATTTATTCGCAGGCGCGCAAGGGGCTGCGTTGCTTTAACGCATGCGAGTTGGAGCGCGCTCGGCGTCCCTCCGTCGCGTAGAGATGCCGTCGTGGTCCTGTTTCGGTTAAGCTGTCGGCGCAAAATGCAGCATGTCGCATTTCACACCGGTTGCCACCGGGCCGCGCTGACGGACGCTGGTCGCGCCTGGCGTCAGACAATTGAGTGCTCGCGTTTTGCTATCGTAGCTTTGCTGCGCCCAGAGTGCGTGCGCGTGAACGTTACGTAGGAGTATATGGGGCCATTATGATGCGCTCACCGCTGTTACGATAACTTCACATATTCTAAATTCGGTATTACGGGACGTGAATGGACGACGAAAGTGACTGGTGCAAACACAATAATCATGAGATGCGTGTCATCTAATTACATGACTACCTGCTACGCTCATGATGCGCTCACGGCCGTTTCGCTTGCTCCACTTATACGAAAGTTGGTATGACGTGACGTGAATAGGCGACGAAGGTTAATGACATGTAAATCATGAATTCATGCTAAGTTCTTAGCGCGCACGCGGCCGTTTTGCTAGCTCAACATATACCAAATTTTGTATTACGTCACGTGTATAGACGACGAAGTTAAATGACACATCCACATACGGTAATCAAGCCGTGGAAGTCATGTACGGCAGAATTTAAGTCCACCTCGTAACGTTATGCTGATAATAAAATGACATATCAACTTTCCTCATTCGTGCTTGGCATATCATCGAATCCTACAGGACGTGGGATTTGCCAATTTTTGACATATTCTATTTAACTCACCGTGCATGCACTTCGTGGCCTCAGTATGTGCTAAATAAACACATAAAACAATAATTGATAAATGAATAAACAGTAAATACATCTCGACCCACAGACGTGACTGTGCCAGAACACTTGTTTATCCTGCCAAAAAACCAGGGTTTGATTTCGCCTCACTTCACCACTTTTTTTTTTAATTTTTGCTTCAATAGACATTTTTTGGTCACGGACAACGATGTTTAATTCATAAGCGAGGGCCCTAACATCAACTGCTGAACCGAGATTCCCACTACATGAACGCTTCTACTCTGTCCTGGTGAAAAGTTTGGCACCGGAATGAAATCACTGAATTTCTGTGTAAGAGTTCAGTCATACGAGCACTTTAGGTTCCATCAGAAGTGAGCACTGCCCCTTTCAACACAAAGTAAATACGATATAGATATTTGCGTGAAGATAGAGTCTTCGAGATATGCGAAACCTCTAAATAGGAGCAAATGTTTAAAAACCACTATACCGGGAAGGAATCCTTAAAGAGGAGCGCTTGCTGCAACAAAACTTATGTTCCCAATTTTTTCGTTTCGACAGAGAGTCCTATTCAGCCAGGCATTATTCAGTCAGACTGTGACGCTCAGGCTTATGCGAAAGCCGTTATCACAATTTGTGCATAAAAATTTGCTTCTGCCACGGTGTTAAATATTAAAATATTGTCGCACATTTTTATTTGAAGGTTATAGTTTACGTTCACCGGAGAAAGTGCTATGAGCGGTAATACATGCAACATTATTGGCTCTACACGGCGTACATTTCTCAAGTATACACTTCAAACTTGATTTAAATAATCGAAGACCACGCTCTACTCATGGTGACCACGCTCTAGCTACTCTCTGCACAGCTGCAGTGAACTAGAGAAAGTCACCTTTCTTCGGTGTCAATGTCCTACAAAGCTTTGCTCCTAAACGTTGACTGCATTATCGTGACGCATCGAATACACTCACCTATTTGACATTGTTGACGTACGTTCTGCAACAAGAAATGTTTTTATAACGTGGAATGGTTCCCTTCCGACAAACATGCAGAAATTGAAGCTTCCGAGTGGCACAATATCTAACTCTAAAATGCTCGCTGCCGTAGTCCACAGAAAAGAAATACTTGCCCGATGCAAGGTGGGATGTACTACTGTGGACATATGTTCAAATATTCTTGCACCATCTTCTCGCAGTCTTTTTCTGACTTGCGCGACTTGCACCGCCTCATACTCATGTAAAAACAGATGATCGTGTCGTTTTTTAAGGTCCCATTCGAATCTGGGAAGGTTTTCTGTTGACAAGAACGCGGAAAACTTAGCATAGCTGTCATGTTCTGCTTCGCAAGGAAATGCTCATTCCGCTGCTGCGATTCCCAAAAAACACTTACCTCTGTAATCTCGCAGGCGAACTTGGCTGTTTCTTTAGGGCATTGCTGTTCACAATGAAGAAACAAACACACCCAATGATTCGAGTCAGATGTTCATCCTCTTTGAAATTCGTAAAACTACTGAATGACACTAAAGACACTCACCTTCGCTACAGTTTTGTCTGCGTCGCTTCCATCGGAAACAGCTGATTCGCATCTCTCCGCAAGTATAAGTGCACCGATTAGAAGACTGGCAGCTTTAGCTCCCAGCATCCTAGAACCAACGGGCCAGGGAAGAAAACAGCTCAAACAAGGCAAGCAGTGTAGATGCGCTCGGAAAATTTAGCGATTTGGAGCGTTCTTCACAGTGAAAAGGAAGGCACACGAGTAAAAATTTAACGCCGGCTACCTGCATACATGCGCACCTATTGACTCTACGTAGCAAGTGCAAATGAAAAACAAATGTAAAAGCAACTTCAACCCCACGTCAGGGCGAAGATTACAGGTTTACTCGTCTTTGGAATGCATCCGCCATACTCTAAATAGATAAACACAGATAAGTGTGCGTTTTTCCTACCTGTGCACTTGGCCCTAATATCATGTTTTGTTAGTGCAAGGTATATCTTACAACTCCTCAACAGCCGATGTCTCCAATCTGTCATATGCATGAAACCTTAAGTTAGCAATCAGCGGATGTTGCCCGCAGTATTCCTCCTACCGAACTCCTACCACATCCAAACCACCTGACCACAACCCACCCACCACCTTTAGCATCCAATCCACATCCAGCCATGTCAACCCTGCATCCTCTTCTGATCTGCTTGAGTTAGATATTAATACGGAACTCCATGGACACACGAATTGAAACACAACGCTATATCCTTCCACGAACACCTCACTATACGATATACAAACCATGCTTGAATCTTGTACTGCCCATTTTGATGCAAAATTGCAGGAAGGTATCACTAGTATCAATCAGAAATGCACAGCTCTAGAGGATGTGGTAATCCATGTAGCAACAGATAATTCTGCGCTTGATCATCGTTTAGATGCCTTAGCTCAAGCATTCAATGGCCACTACAATAATCTTGATTCACAGCTTACTCTGTTCGCAACACGCCATGCTGTTCGATATTTCGCCCAGAGGGAACGCAAGAAGCTCAAAGCAGCTAAAGGGCAACACAACGCGCTCCCCGACGTCACTCACTACTCCCTACCTTGCGCTGCGGCTACATCCCTTCTCGGTGCTCATGATGGTAGCTCCAAACTATAATCTTACACTCTGACATTGGAACTACTGGTGTTTTGGCCAGAAGCATCATGCCATCCACCAACTTCTACCTTGAGCTGAGGGGCCCGCAACCCTTGTCCTGCAGGAACCCTCCAATCCACTAACATTACCCGGATACATTTTTATGGCGCCCTCATCCACATACACCCTCCTGGGTGGTGTTTTGAATTAGGCACTGAAAACCACAATCTCGCACTCTTTATCAGTTCAAGACATTGATCGGTTTCTTGTTGAGCTTGTGCCGCAACATGCTAGCGCTAACAGTCTCTTCATTTTGATTGTGCATAGCAGCCCTAAGTGCTCACAAGAAAACTTCTAGTGCCTCTTTACACTCGCGAAACGCGTAGGTAATAAGTGCCCTCTCCTCGTCGCGGGAGAGTTTAACGCCCCACATACGGCCTAGAGTTACCCGCGCGATGTACGAAAAAGGACGTCGGGTGGGGTTCACCGCACAGCAAGCTTGTCTCTCACTGCTCGCCGATCCTGCCTTTCCAACAAGCATGGAAATAGTATCGGTAAAAACACTATACCAGTTCTCATGTTCACTTATCGCCTCCCTCATGTCACGTACGTGGTGCAGCACACAAGAAAATTCGAATTGGGACCATGGAATTATCGAAATTATCCTAATTGTGCAACTGCCACGCATGGTTCCCAGAGATTCTACATTCATCAACTAAAATTTTTTCCGCACATGTTGTGCAGTGGGCACCAACACCTCTATCTCGGAAATTGCTGAATGATCAAAACACTTTTGAAGTGATGTCCAATGCACAACTTGTCTAGTACGAGAGGACTGCCCAAGCGACTCAGTTGACTCCCGTCTCCTACATTCTTGGGACGATAAAGCAAGCCTCGACCGGCGCTGACACAAGTAGCGTTGGAACGACACTCTTAGACCTCACGACGCACGTCTCAGCAAAGAGATAAAGACCCATGCAGCGACTCACGACTGAACTGGGAATCGCTTCGCAGCTAAGTTTATGGCAATATGAGTTTGGCTAACACTTGGAACTTTTTCAGACATTTAATTTATCCAACTCAGTCTAAGACTACCCGGAGACCCAACCTCACCCATCCCCTACTTGCTTCCGATAAGCCTCCCCCAAAAATCCTCAAGCAGCTTCAAAATCAGTATTTTCCAACACACCTCACCATTTTGCATCCGCAATATACAGGTCCTCCTAATAACCTGCTCGACCAACCCACTACAGTAGCTGAAGTTCAAGCCGAACTACAGAAACTAAGCCTTCATCAGCCTCCGGTCCGGACGTTATGTACAGCAAAAACACCGTATTTTAAACGACCAATCAATTGACATCCTTACCGAATACTTTTATGAGTGTTGGCAATGGGGCATCCTTCCACCGCATCGGAAAGAGGCCAAGGTGGTCTGGAAAACCTGGGAAAGCTCTTCGTACGTCTAAGCTAATATCCATATCCCTTAGTTCTGTCGGCAAACTCATAGAGCATGTAGTCCAAACCAGGCTTTGCCAGTACCGAGAAGGAGAGAATCTCTTGCCTACGTGCAGCTTGGACTCCGTGCTGGGATTACCACGCAGGACGTCTTTCTACTACTGAAACAACATAATCTCGACTTTCGAGCCTGTGATACCAGGGCTATCTTAGGCGTAGATCTCACAAAGGCATTCGACAACGTAACACGCACAGCTATCGCAAGAAACATTATAACCCTAGAAGTCGGCGAAAAGACGTACAAAAGACGCCTGAAATGAAAAAAAAACTCGAAAGCGAAGGAGTTCACAGTTTTTTTTAATTTGAGACGGCGATTTTGAGACGGCGCTACCAGAAGATGACATCAATACTAACCCCTTCAAAAGCTGTCAAAGATGACATGGCGCCTTTGAGAAACATAGGTTCTTCTATCGAAATGTCGGCCAGCCTGTATGAGGCACTTCCACTGTTTACACTGATTATCACACTACCTTTTTCCATGTGTCCACTCCCATTTTCAGTATGGAGTGTTTTTTGCGAAGGACTATTAGCATATCAGAGACAAAAAAAAAGAGAAGAACATCACGAAGTCTTGCTGGCCTTCGATTCGTTTCAAGAAAAGCTTAGTGAAGAACTAAATTTAACTCTACTGATACGACAGATAACGTAACATTACTGGAATTTTGGCGGTACGTACCTCGGTAAACAGAGAGCTGCAGAATTTACAAGGGCAGTAAAAATTCAACGTCTTTCTTTAGTGAATAAAGCAGGCTCACTTGAGCGGCGTGGTACAAAACGGCATTCGCAGCACCATCAATTTAAATACCTCGCCGCCAAGTAGCACACACAAAAAAATGAACAGCATAATTTATAACAACTGTCATATCCTGGTCACGCATAATATCACTGCACTTACTTAACGTGTGATATTGCGCTTGTATGTTGCGCAAAGGCCTCACACTGCGTCGCGTGATTCAGTTTTTTTTTATTTACTACCGTGGCGGTCACCTGACTCGTTTAGCAGTGCCTCGTTCGTAGTGCAACATGTGCAGGTGTACCTGCTTTTTTTTAAAAACGCGCGATGAAGGAGAGAAATAAAAAAACATACTATGCCGATGATCACGTAGACTGTTCTCTTCTTTTCCCTCTGTGCGCTGTTAAGAGCGCACGTGCTAACACTAGTTCAATGCGTCGCTCCTCTTGTTTGCATTAGTCACGCAGGCTATTAAATTCTCTGAAATCTTATTATTCGATCACTAAGGTACATTGCAAGTAAAAAACAAAGAGAGAGAAATGTTGAGTCAAAGCAGTGATGTTACCGAGAAGAAACTTTTGGTTTTCAGGTCAATACTTGAGCAAGAGAAAATGGAATGAAATAACGTTATAGCACATAACGGCCCCGCAACATTTTCAGCGAACAGCCAACATATGCGTTGCAGAGTCCGCTTTCTCAACTGAACTGCTGGAACGACCTCAAAGACGTTTGTGTTAAAATATGGGTAGCCCAGTGTCGTCGAATCGCGCTTATCTGTACAGGTTACTTTGTAGGACTGATAGTTACTTCGTTCTGATAAAATGGCTCATCTCTCATTGTAAAGCAGGTACCGATACATGTTTACGGCAGCGGTTGAGGAAAGTTATGTGGCCCTGCCACATGCTATCCACACACTAAGAGCCCGCAATTGTGCCCGAAGTAGTTTAGCAAGTGATAAGCAATTTAGGATATGTATGCTCTCATCATACGCTGTCTTCTCATGCTCAAATTAGCGTCACGCAGCAAAACCATGTAAATACCGATCGCCAGTCGTCGATCACTAGTCGACGTGCCTGGCGCATTAATGACCAGTGAAAAAACATAAAAAAACACAACATATCCCCCGAGTGCATGATCATGAGTGGGTTGATGCTCCATCAGTTCATCCGTGCTTCCATCCATTCATTCGTTTTTGCTTCAACCCGTCCATGCGTCCATCATTCGCAACAAAGCCTTGTATATAAAATTAAAACAAGATTGCAGCCAAGCGAGTCAGAAGGCTATTGTAGCATGGCCACGTATGGTATACGTGGCAGAACCATGCGGATCACAGCTGTATATAATAGATATAGGAAATGTTCAAGAAAAAATGGGCCCCATATCTGCAGTGTTCACTACAAAGGTCATCGAAAGATGATAGCCGTGCGTGTGGAAGGAGTGAATAAAATTTTAATTGGATATTCTGTGCGAGAAAATCGGTCAATGGTATTCTGGAGGCGCTGCGTAAGACATAAGTGCTATCTGGCTGTAATCTTGGAAAACGAATGGGCGGCCCCCGATATAGCGAGGGCGCGCAGTGTGCGCCAATGTCGGACGCCAAAGTTTGTAAAATGCAAGCTGATGAGCAGGTGCCCTTACCGTATCCTATTAGCTAGAGCAACAGTATATGCTCCCTACAGGAGCAGAACAGCTCATAGGTCTGATATGTTGCATAGTTAGCAACCACAGTAACGTGGTGAAGCCGCGCTTAGTTTTTGCAGGCGACATGCTTAAGGCTGTCGCCTACCGACGAAGCCTGTCACCGATCATCAGTCCTGTTAACTACCGTCGAAAGAAAAAAAAAACACAGCATATCCCCGGAGTGCATTATGATGAGTGGGGCGAACCTCGGTCAGTCCGTCCACACTTCCGTCCACCCGTTCGTTCTTGCTTCCGTCCGTCCGTGCGTCCGTCTGTGTGACCGCCCATCCGTCCGTGCATCCGTTCATGCGTTCATGCGCGCGTCCCTCCGTCCATCCGTGCCTTCGTTCATGCGTCCGTTCATCCCTGCGTCCGTCCCTGCACCCATACGTCCATCCGTGCATCCATCCGTTCGTGCGTGTATCTGTCTCTCCGACCATCCGTGCGTTCATCTAGTGAGCACTTAAATACCGCCATCTCGCATCTTTTAATCATATATTCGTCATATAAAGAGACCACCATCTAGTGGACTTTCGAAAGACTAAACGAGAAGTGGCACGGCCAGACTAAAGGAGTGGCACGCATGCGATTTCTTACAGCCTGCCCTTCTTGTCTAGTTCCCACATTTCACCGCCGCTAGCCCATGACACTGCAGCCCAATCCTCGCGAAACCTTGCAAGAAGAAAAGGAGGTTACGCCCAGCGAGTATAACGTGGTAAACTTTTTCGGTTAGATAGTGCTAAAAGTGCGTCCTTCTGTTACTAGTGTTCTCAGTAAGCATCAAATTCAAGGCAAATTTCATTGCAAGCTAAGTCACTGATGAGTTTCTCTGTTAGTTACCACACGAAAAACAGCTATATTCTTGTATATGAATAACGTGCGCGGGTTTCCTTCTAAAATCAAAAGAATGCGCACGTGCCGCTCTTCTAGTACAGCCGCAGAGGTGGCTACATACTACAACGACTACTACTACTACTAATACTAATACTGCTACTACATACAACGCAGACGCATGACCCACAGCTGAAGGATTGATTGATTGATATGTGGAGTTTAACGTCCAAAAACCACCATATGATTATGAGAGACGCCGTATTGGAGGGCTCCGGAAACTACGACCACCTGGGGTTCTTTAACGTGCACCCAGATCTGAGCACACGGGCCTACAACGTTTGCGCCTCCATCGGAAATGCAGCCGCCGCAACCGGGATTTGATCCCGCGACCTGCGGGTCAGCAGACCCACAGAAGGAGCTTCGCTTCTAAACTCATCTGCTTTCGTGACTGTTCCAACGCAGTTCAAAAGCATTTTCGAGTCTGTTTGTGTTCGCAAAGAGCAAGGGCGTAGCATAGTACTAAATAACATGGACCGCCGCTGCCGCATAGTGAAACCATGTACGGAAGATAGGCAAAAACTCACACACAAAATATGGTCCGCTGACATTTAAGGAGTGCCCCCCTTAGCCTACACCAGTGATTATTTCAGTATGTTTTTTATTCAAAAATAATGCTGAATTCACACAAATACCTTGCTGTCAAAGTTTTGGGCCATGAATCTAAAAGGAAATGAAAGCACTAGTTCGTAGCTAATAAGCTATAGAGCGCGTGACGGTCACATGATAGATTTTAGGTGGACGGCAGCCTCTTTCCTCGGGTCTGCCTGTGCACCGGCTTCTCCACCATGCATGGTTGCTAGACGTTGGAAAACAAATGCGCTACTCTGCAAGCAAAAGTTAGCATATACAAAAACTCTAGTCTTAGCATAGCGCAGGAAACGCCCGCCTTTCAGAGGCGAAGCTTCTCAACCCGTCGGTCATGAGTCCGCGATGTATGAAGTAGTAGTAGTAGTCATCGTAGTAGGTAGTCACCTATCGTTTAGCCTTGGAATGTCTGCTGGATGACGGCAATTGTAATAATACTTAAAAGATGAAAAGATGCGAAAAAACGGTAGTTGGTGTGTTCACTAGATGAACGAATGGACGGGCGCACTGACAGACAGACAAGTAGGCGAACGGACAGACGCATAGACGAACGCATAGACAGTCGCACGGATGGACGTACGAACTGACGTATGCGTGGACGGACGTATGCGTGGACGGACACACGGACGGGCGTATGGACGCGTGAACGGACATACGAACGCACGAACGGCCGCGCGGACGGAACAACAATTTGACGAAAGCAAGAACGAATGAACGGGCGAAAGCACGGAACGACTGACGGGTGGTTCGCCCCACTCACCAGTTTTCACTCCGTGGATATGCTTTGATATTTCCCCCTAATTTTCTGTGTATATTTCATGTCTTAAAGACGATGGTCTTTCCTGGGGACCTTCGACGCAAAAATTTTGGTCTGTCTGTGTGCATACATTTGTCTGTTTGACTACCCTTAACGGTACCCCAAATGGCACCAAGGTGACCAAACGATACTACAAACGGCCGACCCCATCCGCAGCGCCCACCAATATTGCTCAAGGTTCAGCGTTCATACTTGTGTGATTATCAATTAAAAGCAATTATTGTGCATATCTGAGACATCAAAACAACACGTTAATGTTAGGTATGCGTAGTTTTTACTAGGAAAGGCATACATAAGTAATTTTAAGGATTGTAGCCTTTATAACGCGGCGCTGGGCATGCAACGCTTGCACAAAAAGGCGAGTGTTTCCAACATTTTGTTAAGACGACATGGCAGTGGCACCTAACCGTCGCCTTGCGTTCTACACCTTATCACCACTGAGACGGGCCTCACAGCACACCGCGAAGAAGCAGAAAGGCGCGTTCATCGCGAACGTGAGGAGTTTAAAAGATAGGAGCGCCTCGAGTTGAAAAGAATAGAATTGGCAATCCTACAGTGTTCGCAGGTACCTAGCGTAGCTTCTGCGACGGTTCAAGTCAGTGGTCAGATAATCCAGGACCAACTGCTACCATTCGTAGTAGGCGAGGAGGAGATGGCGAAGTGCCTGGTCAAGTTACAACACGTCTGTGAGCGAAGTGCCTTGAAGCGGTCTCTTTAGGCGCAGAACCCGTTAGCTCAACTTCCCAGCAAAGTGTCCGACGTGATCACGAACTTGTCGAGGGAAGCTTTTTGGAGCTATGACGAGGTTCTCTTGAAGTTCTCTTGAGACGTTACAAGTTGTCATCAGACGCTTTCCGGCAAGGGTTTCACTACGCAAAAAAGGTTAGTGAATAACACGTTGACCGCCCTTTCCGTCTTAAAGCCGATTTGTTAGAATGGCTCAAGGGCGATGATGTTTATAATGATTGCGATAAGGTGGTATAATGCCTTGCAATGAAGCAATTCTACCGCTGCATCGAGGATAACGTCAAGCTTTGGCTGCAAGACAAGTTTGCTGAAGTACAGCTAAACAAGGCAGCAAAGTTAGCTGAGGAGTATTATACTCGCCAAAAGTTGCATAGTAAGGCAGGGTACGTTGAAAAGGTGAAAAAAAAGACGGCTTTTCAAAGAGACCTGATGAGCGGAAACTCACTCCGCACCGCAATTTCAGGAAGGACTCGTCCCTTACGAATGACGCTGTAGGGGAAGGTTAAACAGATGGGGAAAAATTGAAAGAAGTTCCTAAACAACGCACTGATACTACACGGGCGTTTGAATTACAGAAACCGCTAATCTGCTACAACTGCAAAACAGAAGGGCACATGGCGGTAATTGTCAACAAATGTTTCCTTTCACAACAATCTGAGAATCGGAAATAAACATGCGGTTTTAAGGGCCGTATCTCCAGGAAATCAGTGTCAATGGGAAAACGTGTCGAGCACTTCGAGACTCAGCGGCAACGATGGATGTTGTACACTCTTCGTATGTGTCTCTGGACGACTTTACAGGAGAGTGCGCGTTGATCAGGAAAGTTGCCGAGGGGCAGACTGCTTGTTTACCAATCGCAACGGTTGTCATTGAGGACCCGTTCGGTAAGCGTCGCACTGAAGTCGCTGTGTCGGCAGCGATTCCCTATCGTTTTCCTCGTCTTTTTTCGAGTAACTCTGAGCAGCTTTTAAGGAGCTGGGTAAATTGTTGTCCTTCAACTTATGGTCTTCACCCTATCGCAAGCGCGGAAGCATTCACAGCCACTTGATCTCGTTCAATTTATCGAAACATCACCCGCAAAAGCTGATCTGAGTGACCTTGGCGGCGACTCGACGGAACCTCAGACAGAACATTCTCTGAGTGAGTCACTCTAGCAATCACTTGAACGGCGCGTCACCGAAGCGATTGGCACTGTCTGTGTTGGCGGAGAAGACGACATGGCACCATTGAGTGAGAGTGAGAGGGTTGCAACGCTATCGCTTGTAGCACAAAGTTGCAGTGAGCTGTGGAGGGTTGATCCAGAAACCATCATTTGAGAGCAGCGTGAGGACTTCTATAATAAAACGCTAATGGAAAACATAAAATTGGGAACAAAGAAAAGGAATAGTTCCTTTTTTGAGAAAGCGGGGCTACTGTGTCGGAGCTACACAAATGTGCAAGGTCACAAAAATGGCAGCTCTTGGTGCCACAAACGTATCATCGCCAACTATTGGAAATGGCGCATGAAAACGTGCGGTAAGGACATGTCGGCATAAAAACACCAAGGCTAGAATTTTCTTTGAGTTTTATTGGCTGAATTGTTGGAAGGATATTGAAGACTATGTACGCTCTGCGACGCCTTTAAGAGAACGGAGAAATGAACGGACAAGTGGAAGGCACCCATGAAGCCTGTGCCAATTATCACAAAACCTTTTCGGCGCCTAGTAACTGATATCGTAGCGCCATTGCCAGAGTCAAGGCAAGGTTTTCGGTACAACCTGATGGCCCTCTGTGTAGCCACGAAATTTCCAGAAGCCATGCCACTTAAGGACCCCAAATCCCCTCATGTCGTGGATGCTCTGCTCTCTATATTCGCACTCGTCAGATTTCCGTCTGAAATACAATGCGGCAACGGATTGCAGTGTCTACCCCAGCTGCCTTACCTCTACCTTTTTGGTTAAATGCGGAATAAAAGTAGTGCACTCCTCGATCCATCGGCCGCAATCTAATCCAGTAGGGTGTATAAATTCCGTTCTTAAACGGATACTGAGATCTCTTAGCTACGAGCACAAATGCGACTGGGAAGCGTGTATTCTTTCTGCTATGTTCACTTTGAGATCAGCTGCTCATGAGAGCACTTCTTTTATCCCTGCAGAGCTTGTGTATGGCAGGAGTTTGAGAACACCATTGCGAATGCTACGCAAGTCCTGAGAGGGATAGAATGAGGGCCCTATTGTAGTTGCGTATGTTCTCGAGTTCCTTAGAGGCTTGAAAAAAAAGAAAAATCTTGTGCATAGCCACATGAAGGCTGCACAAGTGTTGTCGAAGCAGTAGTACGACAAATCGGCGAAGAAATGCACTTTTGAAGTGGGTAGTCAGGTAATGCTTCTGCGGCCGTCCAAAAAGAAGAAGCTTAAGGTTCATTAGAATGGGTCTGCCAAAGTAATACCGATGCTTTCGTATACCAGTTATGAAGTGAGATTACGAAGACGGCCGAACAACTTTTACCACAACAACTTGATGAAACCATAGGTTCAAAGTCAAGCGGTCATCAATCTGTTTTTGAATGCTTCAGAGGAAAGAGAATCAGAACTTTTGACTTCTAGTGATGTAATTGAAAGGGATTCAGATGTAATCTTGTACCAGTTCAGCCTTGTACCTAGGTCAACTGAAGTCCAGAATGAGGGCTTGGGGAGGATTCTTTCGGAGTTTGAAGACGTGTTTTAGGACCGCCCCGGAAACACGATGGTAATTGAACGCAATGTCGAGCTAACTTATGAGGAGCCAATGTATTGGCAAGCCACATTGGTGTTTCCCTGTGCAAAAGTAGATCATGAAAGAGGGCATCGATAAGATGCTGAAGTTGGGAGTCATTGATTTATTGATTGATTTGTGGGGTTTAACGTCCCGAAACCACCTTATGATTATGAGAGATGCCGTAGTGGAGGGCTCCGGAAATTTTCACCACCTGGGGTTCTTTAACGTGCACCCAAATCTGAGCACACGGGCCTACAACATTTCCGCCTTCATCGGAAATGCAGCCGCCGTAGCCGGGATTCGAACCCACGACCTGCGGGCCAGCAGCCGAGTACCTTAGCCACTAGACCACCGCGGCGGGGCTGAAGTTGGGAGTCATGGTACCAGGCAAGAGTGACGATACATACCCTCCAATATTGGTACATATTGACTATACATACCCTCCAATACCGGGAAAGACCCGTGGCCATGTATCGAGCATCGGCGTCTTGATGTCATAACTCGAGATCAAACTTAACCGATACCAAATCTAGAGGAGAAGGTGGAAACAGTGTCACAGTCTCGTTATATTCCCACGTTAAACTTCTTGCGAGGGTGTTGGCAAGTTCCCCTTACGGAGTGCGCCAGCTGCTATGCCGCATTGATTTCTCCATTAGGAACTTACCGTCCACTTAAGGTAGGTCACCACCTTCGATAAATATTTTCACAGTTATGGTGTGAAATTTACAAGTTCACTTTTGTTGCGTAAAGCTTACTTATTTAGAATGTTTAAAATCAGAAAACTGCAGAAAACGAAAATTTCTTTTTTATAAAAGTCAAAGTGTGTCGAAATGTGCGTGTTGCGCCAACAGGCATCAGTTCCAAAAGGTAGATGCGATTCAAATGCGACTTAGCAGATATGTAGTGAGGGCAACAGCCTGTGCATATAAGCACCATCGTCACCTTCTCTCAAAACCGAGGTGCGTTGTCACAAAAATTAATCGAAACGGTTTTCGGCAGTGTTTTGTTTACGCACTTGAACATAGCATAAAAAATACTGCTCGTTTTTATTAGTTGTGCTTGAATACTCAGTTCTAGGTATAACAAAACAGCACACAAAGTTTTACGCGAAAATATTTATCACACGGAGAGTTATCACTGTTTGCGCAACTGCCCATAGCAAAAAACAACATGTTTTGGGAAAAAATTAAAGATTTCAAATTAATGTTTCTGTAATTAAAAACATCAGAAATGCCTGAAACTCATCAGGCTCATAGCTTGGGCCCTCCTAGGAAGCGGCACGGTCTCCTTTTGAATGAGCTGATGCACGATTTTTTTCTCTTGCCTGCTCCGCGTATCCAGCAAAGTTGCTTGCCGGCTTCCTCACACGGCAGCAGTCACTCGTATCCCTCCAGTTAATGTTTTATTCAATTAAAAAAACTTGCCTCGAAAGCCCTACGAAAGTTTGAGAATTAACTAAGGAAACTAAAATGACATATTATGCATTCCGAGAGACATTTATGATGAGGTAGCAGACGCCGTGGTATCAAAATCCTTCAGTTTTGGTTTCGGACGCATCTATAGGAGGGGTTGGATAAACCACAAGAACTTTTTAACTGCTTGAGCCAGCAAAATATTTCTTTGTGCTAAATATTCTAGCATCGACAGGAAGTCTAACGATATGGGTTTTAAAAAATTACCTTTTTAATTGGTTTTTGAAGGTGGCGACCTACCTTAAGCTGAACTTTGGATTGAAAATGCACCCTTTGCTTTTCAGGCTTATTGGACCACGTTCCTATGGCCTGTCCAAGATCGCAGAGCGATCTTGGACAGGCCAATATCTTGACGATGTCGCCCTCTTTTCAAACAGCTGGGAAGAACATGTCGAGTATTTACGATTCATGCTGAACCAGTTGAAAGAATATGGTCTTACCACGAAACCTGCGAATTTTCACCTTGGGCACGGCGAGGTGTCTTACCTGGGACACATTGCGGGCCGTGGCTGGCGTAGACCATCAGAAATTAAGGTAACCGCCGCCGTGAACTGTCCACGACCAACTACAAATGGTCAGATTAGGGCAATATTGGGCCTAGCTGAATACTATCATCAAAACGTACAAGAGTACTTTAGCATTGACAGCCCTCTAACTAACGTTTTCCGAAAGTACGAGCCGTTTAATGTGGTGTGGAACTCAGTAAACGAGAACGCGCTTTGCAAGCTGAAAAAGGCCCTAAGCCAAAAGTCCATTCTCATGGCACCAAGTTTTTCTAAAAGCTTTGTCATTCAATGCGACGCGAGTGATCGCAACATGGGAGCTATATTGTGTCAGGAAGACAGCGCTGGAAACGAAAGGCCAGTTTTGTATTTCAGTCGAATACTCACCTGCAGGGAAGAAGCATATAGTACTTCTGAAGAGCAATGTGCTGGCATCGTGTGAGCTGTTCAAAAGCTAGCCTATTATTTTATTTTTATTTATTAATTTATTTATTTATACTGTCAACCCTCACTTGAGGGTCATTACAGGGAGGGAAGCATAGGATATGGAAAGTAAATACAGACATTGATATTTTCAGCAACTTTGAACAATAACACAATAGCATATTCATTGCTCGGCAAAGTAAACATCAAGAGCACATTCAAATTTTTAACGTCAGAATTTTCAACAATATGTCGCGGCAATTTGTTCCGCGCTTCTATAACATCAGGGAAAAAAGATTTGCGAAAGACGTCCGTGCGAGCACCGAAGGGGCGAACTGCCGCGTCATGATTGATCCGGCTGCTGAGGTTATGCGGGGGGTGTACGTAAATTGTTCTATCTATTTTTATTTGACCATGCAAGATCTGAAAAAATACTTTTAGGCGCTGCTTTTGTCGTCTAATTTCTAGAGATTCCAAACCACTTAGTTTTAACATCTCGGTAAGCGAATCAGTCCTTTTATACTTCGAACATATAAATCGCGCGGAAAGTCTCTGAATTCGTTCCAGTTTATCTATTAAATCCTTTTGGTGAGGGCTCCAGGCAGCACAAGCATATTCTAAAACAGGGCGCACAAATGTTTTATATGCCAGCAGCTTGACGTCTTTCGTAGCATTCGGTAATTTAGCACGCAAGAAATGCAGTTTTCTGTAAGAGGCACAGCATACATTCTCGACATGTGTACGCCATTTCAAATCATTCGTAATATGCACTCCCAAATATTTAAATGTACACACCTGCGGTAAATAATTAGGTCCAATGCTGTACGCAAATGGTAAAACGTGTTTCTTGGTAGTTATATTGTGATGTAACAGTAAAGGCAACCTTTATTAGGCCCGGAAGACACGATGAAGCGACCACGCCCAAGGCACAGAACTCAGACAAGCCAAATCCCCACAGCAGAAGAAGACGACGACCACTCATGATGATGAATATGTGTAAAGATAGATGATGTGCTTAATGAATGCCTACACTAACTTCCCCCCCACGTGAAAGCGGTCATCCTGACCGCAGTTCTTGGCCGCATTTTAAAGCGAAGATGAACGCCGTATGAAAGGCTTCATGCGGGATACGTGGACTATTTCTGCTGCCCTGTAGCGGCGGTCCGTCGGAAGAAGAACGGGTGCCACGCGATAATTCACAGGAGACGTTTGCTCCAAGACAGTGTAGGGGCCAATAAAACGTAATTGAAACTTCTCGCACAGTCCGGGAGTGCGAATGGGTGTAAGAAGGAGGACTTCGTCGCCAGGGCTGAAAGACACGGCACGATGGGAGGCATCATATTCAAGCTTGCGATCCTGTTGCTTGGCTTCAGTGTTGACGCGAGCCAGCTGGCGGCAATGAAGTAGACGAGACACGTATTCTTCACTTGAAGATGAACATAGTTTGACAGGCGCAGAGAAGAACGAAACATCGAAGAAAGAAGAGGGGAAGCGACCGTGGATGAGGTAGAACGGCGAGTAACCGGTTGTGCGCTGTACAGAGGTATTATACGCAAAAGTGACAAATGGCAAAATGGTGTCCCAGTTTCTGTGGTCGGGTTCGATGTACATCGCAATCATGTCTGACAGTGTACGATGGAAGCGCTCAGTCAGGCCGTTCGTCTGAGGATGGTAACTGGAGCTTGTTTTGTGTGTAGTGCCGGCTGCCTTGAGCACTTCTTCGACGAGTGCTGAAAGAAATACTCTTCCACGGTCGCTCAGGATTACACGAGAAGCTCCGTGTCGAAGGATTATTGCTCGAAGGATGAAGTCGGCCACTTCCGAAGCTGATGCAGAAGGCACGGGAGCTGTTTCGGCGTAGCGGGTCAGGTGGTCGACAGCTGTAACTATCCAACGATTGCCCGTGACAGTCATAGGAAGCGGACCATACAGGTCAATGCCAACTACCTCGAATGGTTTCAGGGGACACGGGAGTGGTTGTAATTGTCCACTTCGAGTTGATGTAGGTAGCTTGCGACGCTGACAAAGGGCGCATGAGGCAACGTACTTCGCGACACAGGTGGACAAGCCCGGCCAGTAGTAGTGACATCTTATGCGGTCATACGTTTTCTGGAAGCCCATGTGTCCAGCAGACATGTCGTCGTGATATGTCTTGAGGACTTGAGCCCGAAGAGAGCGAGGTAGAACGGGCACCCAGCGTTGACCATCAGGGTGGTAGATATGACGGTACAGGACGTGGTTGTTGAGCTTGAATTGCGTCAGCGGTCGGCGAAGACGGGCGTTAGGGGGCCGGAAAGTCCCGTCAAGACGGTCCATGATGCGGCGACAGTAAGGGTCAGCACGTTGGTGAGATAAGAACAAACCACACTCGCTTGGAGAAGTTGGGTCCAAATTAGTTAATGACGAAACATGTAGGGAAGAGACGGCCGAAAGCTTCTCGTGTGCAGAAGTGGCGGGTTTGTTAAGCGGCTCCGAAGAGAGCGGGCAACGCGAAAGGGCGTCGGCGTCTTGATGCTTGTTTCCCGACTTGTATGTGATAGTGAAGTCGTATTCTTGTAAGCGAAGAATCCAGCGACCAAGGCGGCCGTACAAGTTCTTGATTGTCGAGAGCCAGCGCAAGGCGTGATGGTCCGTAACCACAGTAAAGTGGTGGCCGTGGAGATAAGGTCGAAACTTTTGTATCGACCATACGACCGCTAGGCACTCCTGTTCGGTGATGGTATAATTCTTTTCAGCAGGGGTCAGTGCACGGCTCGCGTATGCGACGACTTTCTCACGTGAAGATTTGTCTCGCTGTAGAAGGATTCCACCAATGCCTCGACCACTAGCGTCTGTATGCAGGAGCGTAGGCGCGGTTTCGTCGAAATGGCAGAGGACTGGTTCGGATGTGAGTGCACACTTCAGTTGGGCAAACGCCGCTTCACATTCAGGAGACCACACAAAGGCGACGCCTGATCCGAGCAACTTGTGCAATGGTGAAGCTATTGAGGCGAAGTCTCGAATGAATCGGCGAAAATAAGAAGCGAGGCCGAGGAAACTGCGCAAATCTTTGGCTTTTTCAGGACGCGGGAAGTGTTGGACAGCGGAAATCTTGTCAGGATCGGGACGAATACCGTCCTTGCTTACGATGTGGCCTAACACTTTAATCGTCTTGCTCGCAAAACGGCACTTCTTGGTGTTCAGCTGAAGGCCTGCGTTTGCAAGGCACGTAAGAACTTCGTCCAGTCGTTGCAAGTGCTGAGGGAAGGTTGACGAGAAAATAACGATATCGTCTAAATAGCACAAGCAAGTCTTCCACTCTAAGCCTCGTAAAACTGTGTCGATCATCCGCTCGAATGTTGCTGGAGCATTGCAAAGGCCGAATGGCATGACGTAGAATTCATACAGCCCATCTGGTGTTGAAAACGCTGTCTTTTCTTTGTCATCCTCGTGCATGGGTATTTGCCAGTAACCTGAACGCAGGTCTAGGCTTGAAAAGTACTCGGCACCTTGCAGTGAATCCAAAGCATCGTCTATGCGCGGCATGGGGTAAACATCCTTGTGGGTAATCTTATTAAGTGTTCTGTAGTCCACGCAAAACCGCACGGAGCCATCTTTTTTCCTTACTAAAACAACAGGGGATGACCAAGGACTCGCGGAGGGACGTATAATGTTCCGTTGCAGCATATCGGCTACATTTTGTTCAATGAGTTCACGCTCGGATTAAGAGACGCGATATGGTCGACGGCGTACGATGGAAGTGCCATCGGTCTGGATACGATGCCTAATAATGGACGTCTGTCCCAGAGATGAGGAATGGGCATCAAACAATCTCCTATGCTTTTGTAGTAAGGCAAGCAACTCATCTGTCTGTGAAGAAGTCAGTTCTGGACTAATAGTCGCAGCAAGAACAGAAACGCTTGATGAACGTCCAATAGAAGGAAGGTCAGAACACGCTGGCATAAGGGAGACAACAGAGACAGGTTGAGATTCAGAAACGCAAGCCATTGTGGTGCCTTTAGGAATGAGAATTTTCTCAGAAGTCTGGTTTGTAGCGCAGAGAGGTCCGGAGCCATTGTGGAATCGCGCTAGACCTGAAGCAAAGGCTATACCTCTTGCGAGACAGCGTGCAGATGGTTGCACAAACACGTCACCAGAGTCGATCACATTAGAAGTGATGGCAACTATCCGCTGATGACCAGGTGGTAGCTCGGTCTCTTCAGCAGCGAGCAAGCGAACGGGCTTGTCATCCGCATACAGGGCATAGTCAGTTTCCATCATATGAACAACATTTTCTTTACAGCAAATGGAAGCGTTCGCCGTAGACAGAAAATCCCAGCCTAATATAATCTGGTGGGCACACGAATTCAGCACAGCAAATTGTACAAAATGAAGAACACCAGCGATGAAAACACGAGCGGTGCACATAGCGGCAGGTCTAATGGCGTCCCCTTGAGCAGCGTGCAGTGTAGGTCCATCATAAGGGGTGGTGACTTTTCGTAGACGTGAGCACAAAGAACGATCAATCACAGACAAAGAGGCACCAGTGTCTATTAAAGCGTCCACGTACACACCTTCTATTAAAACAGCTATCGTATTATATGGACGCACTGGAGGAATTTCTGTCTTTTCGTTCGATGCAGCTTTTCCTCCAAAAGCTGCAGAGGTTAGTTTTCCGGGCGTTGGTTGGTGAATTGCGAGACGGGTCGCAATGGAGACGTGGAACGGCGGAGGGGTGAGGGTGAGCGGCGTCTAGTAGAGCGGTAGGAACTGGTTGGCTCAGGTGTCGCAGTTGGAGACGGTGAGCGGCGTAGCGGCGGATCATAAGGACGACGTTGGAAAGCGTACCAGCTTGTCCCATCATCCCGTCCGTAGGTGTCGAGTCCACGACGCTCGTCCTGCTGACGCTTCCGACAGACGCGTGCAATGTGGCCCCGATAGCCGCAGTAATAACAGATCGGACGATGTGGCCGACACGGTGGGTGATAGGGCTGGCTAGTCACACTCGGAGTTAACGAAGCCAGCGGGACAGGCGTCGAGTGTGCGGGCATCGGTTGTACCACGGGTGGTGAGCCAGCGAGGACTTGTGCGTACGTCGGTTGGAGTCGAGGTACTGGAGTGTCTACAAACGCTGGCCTGGTCATAGACGCCAACTCCTCTTTGATAACATCCCGCAAAACATTGTTGGAGGGGGGAGGTGGACTCGGTGTCATTGAGAGGCCGAAAGATTGTAGCTCTTCCCGTATAAGCGCCCGGATCATGGCACGCAATGAGGCATCAGTCGTGGTAGTGTTTTCAGAGCTGTCCGGCGGTAACCGTTGGGATTCAAGTTCTTCCAGGCGTTGGCACGTGGCAACAACGTCAGCGACCGTAGTCGGGTTCTGAATGACCAAGGCATTGAACGCGACCGTGCCTATCCCTTTCAGTAGATGACGAACTCTCTCTGATTCAGACATGGACGTGCTGAAACGGTGACAGAGAGCAAGCACATCCTCTATGTACGATGTGTAGGACTCACCGCATTGTTGCTTGCGAGAATCCAGTGTCTTCTTCGCGAGAGCTGAACGAACCGCCGGGGTGCCGAAAATTTGGCGAAGCTGTTGCTTAAAACGCGTCCAGTCCGTTATGTCCGTTTCATGATTGAAAAACCATGTTTTCGCTACGCACGTGAGGTAGAAAGAAACACGGCGAAGCTTGGTAGGATCATCCCAGTTGTTAGTGGAACTCGCTCGATTGAACTGGTCCAACCAATCTTCCACATCTTCACCTCAAAGTCCGGCGAAAGTGGGCGGCTCACGCTGGTGCGCGGTGATAATCCACGATGGATAGGCCGTGGTAGCCGGGGCCGTGGAGGTAGACGCAGAAGCGCCGGTTGGCTCGTCCTGAAGCATGTTACCGGACACCTGGTACAAACGACGACCTGAGCGCAGCTCCAGGAGGCAGATCGGGCTGGGAGAGGACGGAAGATCGTAGAGCACACTCCACCACTTTTGATGTAACAGTAAAGGCAACCTTTATTAGGCCCGGAAGACACGATGAAGCGACCACGCCCAAGGCACAGAACTCAGACAAGCCAAATCCCCACAGCAGAAGAAGACGACGACCACTCATGATGATGAATATGTGTAAAGATAGATGATGTGCTTAATGAATGCCTACAATATGCGTATATGTTGTCTTAGAATAATTTATTTTCATCTCCCATTTATCGCACCATGTTTGAAAATCATCAAGGCAATCATTAATTACAATTTGGTCATTCGCACACGTCACTGGGGCATAGATTAAACAATCATCAGCAAACAATTTAATTTTTACAGGAGGGTTAACAATGTCAACAACATCATTTATATACACCAAGAACAGCAATGGGCCCAACACGGAGCCTTGGGGCACACCGGAATAAACATCAAGTGATTCAGACTCAAACCCATCAATTTGTACCAACTGCTTGCGGTTCGTTAAGTATGCCTCAATCCACTTCAGGATATTTTCGTTTACGCCTGTTCGTTTGAGCTTGAAGAGCAATTTATGGTGGGAGACCTTATCGAAGGCTTTTGCAAAGTCTATGCATATCACGTCAACTTGTTCTCTGTTATCTACGGCAGCGGAAAAATCGTAGAGAGTTTCAATCAGTTGGGATAACGTGGAAAGCCCTTGCCTAAACCCGTGTTGTTGCCCACATATCAGCCCATTTGTCTCCAAGAAAATAGCTATCTGTTTGGCAATGACGTGTTCAAAAACCTTACAGCAAACACACGTCAGAGACACTGGCCTGTAGTTGGTAAAAAGCATCCTGTCGCCACTTTTAAATACCGGTTTCACAATGGCGCTCAGCCAGTCTTTGGAAGCGAATGTGTCAAGAGTGATTTTTCGAAGATAATGACTAAGTAAAACGACATCCACTCCGCATACCGCCTCAAAAACACAGTTGGTATTCCATCCGGTCCATTAGCCTTCTTTTCGTTCAAAATAAGTAGCTGCTGAAACACGCCCGCTTAATCAAATGAAACTGGATCCATGGCGCATGTGCAAGTATCGGCCATTTCCTTATCTTCATCCGTGAATGCCATCTTTGTGAATACAGATTGGAAAAAGCAATTGAAACCATTAGCTATATCTTGTTTCTGGGTTACAACATCAGAGCCAACCGCGATATGTTCAATCGCTTCTTTCCGATCGCTCAAGTATAGCAAAAATTTTCTAGGCGAAGTGCGCAAGCACCCAGAAAGAGTTTCATTGAAGAACTTTTTTTGGACTTGGAGATTTGAATTTTCAACGCTGCTCATAGTTGGGAAATCTGCTCAGAGTGGCCTTGTCTTTTGCGTAATCTCTATATTTTGCGTTTAGTGTGGATAACATCTCTAGTGATCCAGGGGTTAGTCTTCCTTGTTTTTTTCAATCGAATGGGAACAAACCTTTCTATACAGCTGTTAATTATTGATTTCAATTTCTGCCACAAACAATCAACTGGCTCGCTATCAGAGGCTTGCTTGAAATCATCGAAAGCAGTTTCCAAAAAGTCTAATATTGACGTGTCATCTGCCCGGCCGTAGTCACTAACAGGCACCCGAACGAAGGGTCGTTTTCCAGGTTTTGTACCACATAGAATCTCAACCGAAATCAGTTTGTGGTCAGATATGCCGTCTTCGACCGTAACACTGAAGTCCTCCATAGTGCCCGAAAGGAATACCAGGTCCAGCAGTGACTGAGAACCCGATGTTACTCTAGTGGCCTGTTGAACAATTTGGGTTAGGTTATGGCTGATCATTATTTCAAATAACTTTTCGCTGCTAGTAGCATCCTTATTACCGGTCGATGAAGAAATCCAGTCTATATTTGGTAGGTTAAAGTCTCCGGCCAGGACAAATTTTGTTGTCTTGTTTACATTTTAGTTCAAACACGTCTGAAGGTCTTCCAGGAACTCGGGCGAAGTGGCAGGTGGTCTGTAGACGGCTCCGATAAGGTAATTGGTGTTCGCGTGCGTAAATTTACACCATACAGATTCCGATCAATTGCAATTAATTGAAACTGCTGAGATACATTTTTTATGACAATTGCAACGCCCCCACCACGGGAATTTCTGTCCCAGCGAAACACTCTGTACCCAGGAGGAACAACCACATCATTCGGAATATCGTTGTGTAGCCAAGTCTCTGTTACGATCACCACAGAGGGAGATCTCGACAGCAATAAATGTTCGAGTTCAGTTACCTTGTTAACAAGACTACGAGCATTGAACAGGAGAATCACTAGCTACGCATGTGACGGTGCAGCCACTGCCCCTCCCACCGGGGCGCCGCCAACGCTGTCAGAGTTGCGCGTTGCTGCTGGCGATCCTTTAGCATACCGCTCCTTACGACATGGTTGGCGTTCATCTCGGTTGTAGTCCCAAGTAAATAAGCTTTTGCCTACCTTCAATTTGTCATAAACTAGCGATACCTTCTTTCCGCTGCCCCTGTCCGCAGCTGCGCTGTCCCACAACTTTTTCCGCACCGCGACCGTCTCCTTCGAATAATCATTGCTCACGCTAATAGAAGTTCCCTTTAGTTTGCTGCAGTTTCGGAGTATAGTATCTTTTTCTTTGAAATCGTAGAACCTCATTATGACTGGTCTAATATGCCCCGGCCGTTGCTTGCCAAATCTATGAATTCTTTCTATTGTTTCAACTTGGACGTTCAGCTTTTTGCCAAATATATTGTCGACTACAGAAACTTTCAGGTCCGACTCCGATTCCGGGCTGCCTTCCCTTACGCCAAAAACCAAGAGGTTATTGCGTCTACTTCTGTTTTCAAGTTCATTTAGCCTTTCTGCCTGTGTTTTTACAGTATGTTCCAGAACTTCAATTTTTGCGTTCAGTTCTTGGACTGAAGCAACTAAGCCAGCCAATCCATCGGTATTTGTCTGTATCTGGGCTAATTGATCATGAATGCCAGTCAACCAACGGTCAAATGCTGCCTGATTTTCCAAAACAGTCTGTAGATGCTGGGCCGTAGTAGGGCCGGGGTTTTCTTCGACATCCCCCACCATCAACAACCGCAGCAACACAGACCAGCAATCAACAAGAATCAAGGAACAACTATGAGGGCACGGCAGGACAATCAAAAATCTATTATCACTACGGTAAGTGACAACAGTAGTTTGAAAACCAACCTAGAAGACGAACGGCGGCAGTTTAGGCATTTCGTTCGCATGGACGTTGCCGTGCCCTCTGAGGAGTTGCTTGACGTGCTGCTCTTTAAGTAGCTGCGCTGCCGGTGACGTCACTGAGGCTGATGCTCCGTTGATCCACGGCGCATCTTCCAAAACCAGGTGGAGATGAGGAAGCAGCAGAGGCGTCCCATCAGATCCGCTTGTCGCGATCGCTGTAAAAATCCACGGCACAACCTGGAAGACGAACGGCGGCAGTTCAGGCATTTCGTTCGCATGGACGTTGCCGTGCCCTCTGCCTCCGGTTCGAGGTTTGTGGTCGTCAAAACAGGCCACCGTCCTCCAATTTGGTATAATAACATGTTACCTAATAGTGGCCGGTTACTGAGGTGGAGCATGATACTCCAACAGCACAACTTATACATTCGCTACAAAGAAGGAAAGCTAAACGCTAATGCAGACGCATTGAGCCGTTCATCTCAATCGGTACCCTCACCACTTTTTTGATCTTTTGTTGGCGAGTCAGGAGAAAACTTTGTCATCATCACGGTCTTAGCCAGCTTTCTCGTCCAGAGTGATCTCAAGAGCCAACTTTATGTTCTATTCTATTTCATCACGGCTCCCGCTTTGAGGTGAAGTTTCACAGGTGGCCTCTTGCAACCACCCAGCTTGTCTTCAAATATATCCGCAAATTCTTCGAGCAAGGAATTCACTTCGGCGTTTTCACGCACCGCATGTACATTCGACAAAGTGCCGTCGTCCCAAAGCGACACTCCTACCCTGCGGAATGCTTCTATAGTGTTACGGCTGCAGAGCAGGGGTCCCTCAGAGCTCACAACGATTACCGTGCTCGCTACCACCACTGAACCTGACTGTACATTCATAGTTACCCCACCTACAATAGGTAACGGCCCCAAGAAGCATGTTAACCGGAGCGACGTCTTCTCCAGAGCCGGCCACCACTTGCGATGTTTCTCGAATATGCTCAGGGGGTGACGCTGACTGGAGAATTCGTGTCTAAGATCATCCGCAGAGTCCGACCCTGCCATGTCAAATTTTCCTAGCGTGGTTTCATGGTAGCACCGGTACCCGAGCTGTGAGCAACGAGAGTAAGCAGCATTTCTTCTTCGCCCTCATCTTCTGCTGGCTCTACTGCATATGCGCCCGTCGCCCAGAAACGCCCCTGGCTGCACACCTTTGCTAGGTGTCCTTTTATGCCACAATGATATAATCTTGCATTACGGTGATGGCATGTGTGCGTAGTGTGGGGGCCATCACATTCATCGCACGCCTGCGTGCCTGCTTCATTATTGCCCCGCTGTGTCCAGTGCCGCCGCCCTCGCTGTGACCTCAAAACGATGGTACTGCTTGCGGTCGTCTCCGGGAGCCCTTCGCGCATGTCTCGCACGTCGTTCAGTGCTTTTTCCGATGCTATGCCAAATTCTTCCACCTCAGAGACAGTTAGCTCTTTCAACCTCTTTAAGCGTGAGGAGGCAACGACGGGCATCGTCGTCTCGAATGCCACATGCGATGCGGTCTCGCAGCATTCGATAGAGAAAGTCACCGAAGTTGCAATTCTTCGCCAATATTCGGAGGTCTGAGGTGTATTCCCCAACGCTCTCACCTTCCAGTTGTTTGCGCATGAAAAAGGAAAAACTTGCTGCTGTTTCATTACCTTCGGGGTTGTACTGTTCCTCAATGTATTCAACGATTTGCTCGTAGGTTTGGCTGTTGAACGACACGGTTGAAAGGCGATCTTGCAAGTAGAGGACGACATTATCACTCCACAAAGACACCAGAACAGCGTGGCGCTTTGCACTGTCGGCGATTTCATTTCTCTCGAAATAAGCTTCCAGGCGTATCCGGTACGTGCTCCAGCTGATAACCATTTCGTCGAACCCCGGGGGACGTGATGCCATCGTGTGTTCGATGCGTGCCGCTGCCAATCACGCTAGCAGGGGGTGTTTCAGCTAAATCCCATCCTCGTCGCCACTGCACTATAGGGCTGTAGCATTTTCTAGTTTTCTGGCTTTCTCGTGTGAATTCACTTTTTTTTCTGCACGGTGAACAACGATGGTATCGCTCGGTTGCAGCGTGTAGTGCCTCGTTCACATCGAAGCTTCAAACCTGGAATTAGTGCGTGTTCATAAGGTGATCTGTATTCATCGAGCAGGGAGAAACGAAGGCAGGAATGCGTCGTGAATTATTTTGTTTTCCACACATTCAGTAACCGGTAAGATTAATGCGAGTGATGCCATCGGCATAAATGTGACACCGGCGACCTGTCAGTCTTCAGCAACACCAGCTGCTTGGAAGAAAAAGCGTAATGGGAAACTGTATGTAAAGCAATGATCCTTTTCTTAAATTGCATTTCATATGCGGGTTGGTATTTTGGCTGCCTTATGTTGTTGATAAGATAACGCTGAAGGTTGCATACTGTCTCACCATTTTCGTCGATGTGCATGGAGGGAGCCGTTTTTGGCACTTTGTAATAAGATGTATTTACGAGGATAAATTTACCTGTACCAAGCTTCCCCGCGACAACAAACGTGTCCATGTATATCACCTTGTTGGATGTGTAAAATGAGCGTTATTCGCCAAGTAAAGAATGCGTTTCAGCCACTTGAATTTACGAACTTCCAACGCCCGCTCATGACTGGTCACTGCCGAGATTTTTGCTTTCAGTCGTTGCCTTCGCGTCCCCTAAAAATAACGTGAATGTCTTGAAATAGATCTTATGTCTCTAAAAGAAGGAAAACAATGATGCTGTCTACTTACGCACTGACTCAACGCGCAGTGAACCGCTACCGCGTTGGGACAGTCAGGCCAAGCACGACCGCCGCATTATGGCCCTCGGGACAGCCCATAGTTGGTCCCCGACATCGGGGCTCTTGACAGCGGATATTCACTTTTCTTTGTTGATTTTGTCTTTGCCTTGCAACGAGCGGCAATGCAAGAGCATGTGGTCTAAGCTAGCGAATTTCTTTCAGTGCCTACAAAAGCTATTAGGATAAATGTCAGGATATATTTTATGCAGTGAAGTGAGGCTGGTATGCGAACCCACCTGAGAGTCAAAGACGGCGCTGGTTTTAACTTCTTCTTGGGAAGGAGATAGCCTGTCCTGCTGAAATAAAAATTCTGTATATTTTCGTTTTAGATTGGTGGACTGATCTCTGTTCTCCGCAACTGCGGGCTGGCGGGAGGGTTCTCAGTGGTCGCGGAAAGTGAGACCTTGCGCCTTGGAATGGGCCAGCTCGTTCAGGTTTGTGGGGCCTCTCCTGATAGATATCATGTGAGCGGGGAAGCACGTGATATTATTGATGGTGACACCTTTGCCCTCAGGCATCTGATAGGCTTCTTCACAGACAGCGCCAACGCTGAAGGCGTGGATGGCTGCCCTGGAGTTGCTAAATATATCTTCCTGTTTGTAATCCAGAAGCCCCAAAGGCAATGGCCGCACACGACGACGTGAAACGTACTGAAACAGCGTTAACGATCAAACCCCTGTGGTTGATCGATATTGCTGCATAAGAGTTTCTGTATCCATATTGGGTCACGTCGACAAAGAAGCTTCCACCAAGCATTTATGATGCCCGACGCAGCAGCATCACCACCCTGGCCTTCCTTCATTCCAAATTGCGTTGGGGGTGCGTATTGTGCCGTTAGATAGTATAATATTTATTAGTTTTCTGCGAGAAGCATATGGACGCGCTCAGGCATCCCACGTTGGGGATGAAAGTCCTAGCTTGACAACCGCATCACGGGCTTTTTGGAAGGCCCATTTCTGGTCGCCTAGGCTGGAGCTGCGCAAGGCAGCCGCCCAACTCGGCGAAATAGAATCCAAGTTAACATCGGTATACAATGTAGTGCACTCCCAGAGCACGTGTCTAAGCGTAGCCAGGATGAGTTTTCTTGCTTGCATATAACTTTATCCTAGAATTCCGGTTATATGGCGTGCCGGACGTGCAGATTTACGTACGACTCCGTTTGAAATAGCCTTAATGGGGAGCTCGAGGCCGATTTAGCTTAGGGGCAGGCGGCGCGAAGACTCGACGGGAGAGGTAGAAGTGCTTGGCAATTTGTTGTAAGGGGATTACACGTCCCTGTTTTCCAGGCCTCGAATCGGCCAGTATCTGCGCGGTCAGTCAGCATGCGTGCAGCACTGTGAGCGGATCAATTGAGGTTGACGGGACAGCCAGGGATCTGTCCGACGTGGGTAGGGAACCAAATAAGCATATGATGACAGAGTTCTTTAGAACTGTTCTGAAGAATCCATAGCGCCTGATGCAAAATTCTGCCATTTTCAAATTCTGCAAGGACTGCACTGCAGATATATAGTCACTAAAATTGACCTTCACATTGCCGTTAACTATAGCCAGTGCAAGGAGTTAGCTGTCCTTTGTGCTCAATAACAGCCGCGGTGAATTTGAGACCGCTTCTATACGAGGTGGCGTTTACCAAACGGGCTTTACTGTCGTGTTGATGATTTTTCAGGGGAGTGGTGGCCCGGACTAGGCGTCTTGGTTAATTGTGTTCCGAATGAATATTTCTGGAAATTTGAGTGGCCGTAATAAGCCTCGAAAACTCGGTGACATTTTGACTGAGTCATCATGGTATGAATGCTTCTTGTAGCCGAGGTTTTTGAGGATATGTCTGCCCGTCACTGAGGATGAAAGGCTTGTGATCTGAGAGCACTGCTGTGCCTCCACAATTTATTCTAGGATGTTGTGAATACAAAGCTGCAAGAGCTGATCTGTGCTAGTACTGCAGGTAATGCCAATGGCGTTTTTGATTGTTTTTATAATAAGTGCATTGAGTTATCTCCGTATTTACTATACCTGTTGTACATAGCGGCAACGTACAAGAAATGGCAGAGGACGAAAGTGTGCCCCAGACGGATGAGATTGTCTTCCTTTACTCTATTGTGTTTGTTGGCAACTCACTCGAACAGGCGCATGGCGTTGTTGGTTTTGCTTACGAGCTTGTTGGCAGTAACACTATTGGTGCCAATTTTTTCAATGATCATACCTAGGACACGTGTATGCTTGACCTGCAGTATTTCTGTACCACAGCTTGTATGAAGGGTAATGCTCAGGCTGGATATGTGAAAGACAATCACGGGGCATTGAACTCGCTGGCGACAATCTCAGCCTAGTGGGAGGAGGTACGACTCGATGCTACCTACTGCAAGTTCCAACGTCTGTTCTATGTCTCCCTCACAACCACTCGTCGCCCAGATGAGGATATCTTGTCCGTATATGGTGTGCTCAATGCCGTATATTTTCTCCAGCTCTCTAGCCAGACCAATCATAACCATGTTGAACAGGGAGGGCGAAATGAGTGAACCTTCGGGAGTGATGCATGCACCTAGCTCTAACTTTTTGGAAGAAAGGTCCCCTGCTTTAAGAATGGCCGTTGTGTTGGTTAAGGAACACCTAACGTAGTTATAAAAGTTGGTGCCCAGGTTAACGTTGGATATCGCGTCAAGTATAAGCGATTGCTTAATTTTACAGAGGTTTTCTCCAAATGATGGTCGATAATGGCTTTGATAGTACGGGCATTGTTGTCCAGTATTTGCTGTTTTATTAGAATCATGGCGTCATGCGTTGAGAGCTTTGCTCTAAAGCCGAACACACTGTGTGAATACACTGCGTTGTCTTCGAGGTGGGGAGTCATTCTTTGGAGTACAGCATGCTCCATAGCTTTGCCAATGCACGATGTTCGCGAGATAGGGCACAGGTTGTCTATAATAGGTGTTTTGCCAGGCTGCGGAACTATTATGATGTGCGATACCATCGTGCGGCAGGCATCGTTCAATTATTTCATCTCTTATTGATTATAACAGAGATGTATTCAATGGAGGGGTCATGAAGATTACGCAGGAGTTTTTAATGCTGTCAGGACCTGGGGTGGATCAACCATTAAGGTGCTGCAATGCCGTTCGGATTTTTCTTATGCTTCGTTCAGAGTTAAGCTTCAAATTGACAGAACCTTTATAATACGTGTGTGTCGCAACAGGTCCTGTAAGAAGATAATTGTGGTCGAGATTATCTATGATAGCTTTTTTGAGGATTCTTTGACAGCCAAGTTCAGCATCCGTCTGAGGCGATGCCTCTGACTGCACTCGGTATTGCTGTCGTTCAGTAGATGCTTGAGATTGTTCCAATACTTACCATTACTCAACTGGCCAAATATTATACGCAAACTTTGTCCCACTGCTGTTTGTTAGGAACTCGGCAGTGTTCCTCATTGGGTTTATTAAGCTCGAGTATTTTTTTACGAAGTCTTCTGTTCAGGCGTTGACCCTTCTATCTAGCTGTTAAGGATTCTTTAGATTCAATGAGATGGGCTAGTCTTGTATGCATTCACTTGAAGCGGAGGTCTGTGTTGATAGTCTTCGTAGAGCTGGATGCATCCCTCTTTATTTCTTCTATCTATGGCCCACACTCGGGACAATGAGAAATAGAGGACTGGTCTCTGTGGTATCTAATTCGGCGACAGAGATCTCCGTTGATCAAAGCAAATTGTTTTGGTTGTTTGCAGTGTGCGTAAACTGGAAACTGTGTAATCAACAAGTAAAAATGGCTGCCTAAATCTGCGGCCAAGTGTGTCCACATCAGGTCCACGATGTTTTTGACGAACGCCAGGAAAGCTGTCGAATCCCTACAAGCTGAGGTGACTAATCTAGCGGGAAAGGCCTTCTCAGTGACCAGTGGTAGGTCCAGGTCAAGTGCAGCCTGTCAGAGCTCAACCCTTTTGCCAGTGTTGTTGTGATATCCCCACGTTCATCGTGGGTTGTTAGTCAGAACCGTATATTAAACCACTGTATTGTGAAGTTCATTGCTTTTTTAGAAGAGTCTTAAATCTGCCTACGGTTGTTAGGGCTACTGTAGAATTAAGTATGAAGATACTTTGAGCTCACTTGGAGTCTCGAAGAATCTCTACAAAGACATGCTGAATGTTGCAGTTGCTGAACGCAACGTCATGTTTCTTATAACTTTGATAGTGTTCTGTACTTCCACAAAAACTACCATTTGGCATAAGCATTTTAATCAGAGCACGTAAACGTTTTAGCACTTAAACTCTAATCAAGATACATTACGCTTTTCGTCACAACCATATCAATTATTGCATCACAAAGTTGGGAAATACATACCTAACACACTTATCTCTCATTCAGCACATCCGAAACCAAGCAATTATACTAATACCTTTCAGTTCATATTGTTCGACCACATCAACACTACTTGGCAAGTTTGACATACTTCCTTCTGTTAGATTATCTATATATCATCACATCATGCTGTTCAAGTCACTGAACCATCTCGTACCATCAAGTGTATTTTATGCTAATGCTTTGTCTCACTTCAACCGTATTTCATTAGCTTCTAGTGGAAATATTTACTACCTACTATCCATACACTGCACATTTCTCAGCATTATCATTATGGAATTCATTTCCATCTCACAACAAAAAATGCTCAACGATCGGTTTATTTGAAGAACAACAGTATTCGTATTTGACATACTAGTAGATGCTTTTTTCCTTTTTTATTGCTTATGCCACACTTTTTCTTTGCTTGTTTTTCAGGTAGTGCTGGTTTTACCAATTTACTCAACTCTTTGTTTCCACTGTTACTGCCAGTCAAGTAATACGTGTTATCCAATTTCGAACAGGAGCCTCCCTGCAGTCTTGTCCTTTCGGACCTCCTCATGTATACATGCTTTGTACGATGTTCCCTTTTCTGTTATTTCTTGGAGACTAGCGCGTACAAAGCTCTGCTTCCTGTTCGGCCGACTATAGGGTCGAAACCAAAGAAGGAAATCGAAGAGCGAAGTGTTTTTTGTAGCAGGAAAATGATTGGTTTTTTAGACAAGTTTTTAATGTGCTGCCATAGGGGAGCCTTTTTGTTGGCATAGCCCCTACAGTTCTATTGTCATATGAATAAATTGCTAACCGATCGATCCATCATGAGCGTTGCTATTGATTGTTTGCTGAGAGCCGTGGGTTGTCTATATGAATCCATGTGTACCGCTATTAGTTGGTGCATGCGATGTATGGAGTGCGACAGCGCCACTACTGGACGTTTAGTGCAACTGCATTGTCTAAGTAAGATTCAATCTTATTCATTGCTTTGTTATGCGAGTTAAGAGTGCACTACATTTCACCTAGCGTGTTTTGCATTTATTTTATGCTTTTGTCGATGGTGACCAGCATGTCTTTCAGTTCGTATTTGACTTTCCTGGCTACATTTAAAGTCTTGGTGGTAGTCATGGCCCTTCTATTAGAAACCGGAGCCATATCGCAGTCGTGTTCCCTGACAGGGGAGGCTTGTGGATGAGGTGATTGACTAGCATAGCAGTGCTGTTATTCTTCCAATTGTCAGCTATTTCTAACATTAATTTCAGGGTGGTTTTCTTCATGAGCGCCTTTTCTTTTTTGAGGAGAGTGATTTCACTGCTACTGTCTGCGCTAACACTAGTGGCTTCTGCTGCATATTGGTGACGCTCTACCCCGTTAGCATACTATGAGAGTGACCCTGATACTAACTCTTTAGAAGTCTTGGCTAGGTCAGCCTAGCCGAGAGATCCAGCCTTCTTCCTGTACATGTTGACGTTGTCGGATTGGCTCCGTCCTCATGAGCAGGATCTGGGGTGTGGCTGAGACCTGGGTTTCCCTATAGCTCCTGGGCGACGTCGGGAGATTGAGCGAGGAAGTTGTTATCCTCGCTCAATCTCCCGAAGGGTTCTGCTTCGTTGGGAGAATGGCTGGAGGCTTTGCGCAAGCTTCGGTTTTCATGCTGGTTCATTTCTTCAGCAGCTAGTGCTCTTACCCAGCGTCTTCGCCTTACAATGTTGGGTATCTGAAAATGCCGTTTGAAGTCCTTGTGTGCTGTAGAGTGCTCGCCAAGACAGCACACAATGACTGTGCACATTGGGGTGCCTTGGTTGTAGTTGTCTGGTTTGAGTGTCTCACATATACAGCATATGACATTAACGGGTGTTGGGCAAACGTCCAGACGCTGTCATAAACTGCGACATGCGTAGCATGTGTTGATTTGCTTACGGTAGAGTGAGCATTGAAGTAGTGTTGAACCATATCGCAAGAAGTTAAAGGCTTGCACGCCATCGAACCTAATGATGACATCAGTGGTGTTGCCGACGCGTTTGGCTGCCAGAGCCAAAGTATTTACTTCACTGGCAATATTGAAATTGATAGTGTAAAGTTCATCAATGAGCAATATTTCTTTAATTACTCCATTGCAGATGGTGTCAGGGGCCGCCTCGTATGCGCTGATGTCATAAGATTGTTGCATGCCTTTAATTCGCTTGATGTGTACGTATCTCTCGGCGTGTTCTTTTTTGGCGTACTACCCACGACAACGTTTTGTTGCAGATTGGTACAAACTGTGTCGCTGTTGTTATCTGTTGCTCTAAGACGAGCGGCAAGAAGGCTGGCATCGCCATGACATTAGGGCTGGTTTTGGCATTGTCGAGGCCTCCTTTGGGTTTGATAATAATCTTTAAGTCATACTTCGGAAGTTGTGGGATCCTGCTAGCACGTATAAATCTTTCCATAACATTTCCACGTCCCCGCGACGCTGCATTAATGCTGGTCATCGCAGCGCCCGGTACGTTAGAGACAGGTGTCGCTCGATATGCTGCTGCCCGTCTGGAAGTGGCATGTTGCCACCCAAAGTTTTCCCAAAACTCGCTGGGGGATAAATATTCTCCGATGACTTCGTATTTTATCTTTAGATATAAGCGAATAAAGTCCCTCAAGCGCGTTCACAGGGGCGCAGGGGCAGAGACGCCGGAGTGCGTCCACACGGGCGTTCACCGTGCACTCGTGAAAAGTGAAGAAAGTCTTAAGCACCTCAAAATTGGGTGTTAGCAGACTCTTTGTCGATTAACCAAGCTGGTGAGCACAAAATGGGCCAAGAAGTTGTCCTAAAATGCTGCGAAGGTGTTGAAAAAATGAGCAGCTGATGCAAACGTCCTCTTGTTCCAAAGTCAATAAAATTTTCATATATTTAATAAAAAGACACGAAGCTTCATTGAAGCGTTGAGACTTATTGCAGTAGAATTCAAACCACATTCACGGAGGGAGCGACGATGAAGGGGGTGAAGCGTCCATAGGTACGAAAGCATGGACGGATGGATGGACCGTCGTATGCACAGAGAGGTGAAACAGACGGACGGATGGATGCATGAACGGACGGATAGAGGGGCACACAGACGAGTGCATGGGGGGACGGAGGCACGGAAAGACGGACAGACTGACGGACGCTTCACCCTACTCATCTTCATTCCCTCGGAGGTTATGCGGTGACACCGTTTTTTTACATGCCATGCAATGAAGCTGGATAATATGACGACTACGATGACACGGGACGAATGACCCACTGCGTAAAAAACTTCACTTTACAAAATGTAAATATTGTGTTAAAGGTTCTTCGCAGTATTATTAGGAAGCTTTACTCCTGCAGCATTTTCTTTTTTTGAGTTTCTAGTTTTCTGTCTTCTGGGGTGTCATTTTATCTTTTTCTTGCTTCGGAAACAATGGCGTAGCTTGGTTGCAGCAAGCTTCTGTGGCTATATGAGCACTTGGAAGACAGCGCGTATATACGAGAAACGCTTCAAGTTTTCAGGAAGAGTCAATCTTATCACAAACGTACAACTTGAGGAAAAGGAGGAAATGCCTTCTTTTGAACGTGATGCTGCATTGTCCGCTGCTGATGAAGACCAAGTAGTGGATCTTCCACACCTTCTGACTGTGTAGAGAGTACAAAGTTTTGCTATCATTCTTGGCCCTTCAGCACTCGTCTT
Organism: Rhipicephalus microplus; assembly: GCF_043290135.1. NCBI lineage: Eukaryota > Metazoa > Arthropoda > Arachnida > Ixodida > Ixodidae > Rhipicephalus > Rhipicephalus microplus. The sequence goes on along the minus strand of NC_134706.1, from coordinate 132,741,418 downwards.
TGCTGCGATAATCCTGGACACATGCGTTGAAACAGCAGCAGTCCTTGCTTCAATAACTGCCGGTGCTTCGATCATTCTTCTGAGAACAGTGTCGTTGATTGATTTGTGGGGTTTTAACGTCCCAAAACCACCACACGATTATGGAAGACGCTCCCGAAATTTCGACCACCTGGGGTCGAAAGCGTGCACTCCAATCTGAGAACACGGGCGTACAACATTTCCGCCTCCATCGGAAATGCAGCCACCGCAGCCGAGAACGGTGTCGTGACTAAAGTGACTAGACGTCCCAATCATACCGAAAAATTCACCACTTTTGTGGCGAGAATCCCGCTTCCAGCAACATGCTCACGCGACCGTGTTTTTCTGGCTAGCTTTGCCGTCAGTTGCACTACTTACTTTACTATGCAAGACTATGATGAGATCTTTTCTTGCTGTTCTTCTTTCTCTGTCTCTAATTTTGTCGGACTTTAAATGCAAAGCATTTCTCAGCAAACTTCGGAGACCTTGACCGCATCTATCTATCTATCTATCTATCTATCTATCTATCTATCTATCTATCTAACTATCTATCTATCTATTTATCCATCTATCTATCTATCTATCGATCTATCTATCTATCTATCCATCTATCCACCAATCTATCTATCTATTTATCCGCGTGTGACTTTTCACTCTCCTGGCCTTTTGGATAATGTTATCTATACCCAAATCACTATAGCATAACATGACTGCCTTACGAGCATAATAAACGACTAGCCATAACATGAACATCATGTCATGAATGTCATATTTTACATGTCGTGGTTTTTCTACTCTTGCGGTAGTTTAGTTCACATGACGTATTGCGAAACAGATACAGTATGAGAAGTGTGCATGGCGAACATAAGAGACATACCCAAACGTGGAAATCATGACGTGCATATCATGTAAGTAATGACTACCTGCTCTCTTCATGGTGTGCTCGCGGTCGTTTCGCAAGATTCACATACACCAAATTTTGTATTGCAGGACGTGAATGCACGAAGAAAGGTTATGACTGGCTCAAACATAATAATTATGAGATGCACGTTATGCATGAACATGAATACATGCCACGCTCACCATGCGCTCGCAGCCGTTTCTCTAGCTTCACGAGTACTACCAAACTCGATATGACGTGACGCGAACAGGCGTCAAAGTTAGATGACGTGTCCAGACTTGATAATCATAACATGCGCATCATGCAAAGCATGACTACATAAAACACTCTTAGTGCGCTCATGGCCCTTTTGCTTGCTACATCTAAACCAAATTTGGTATCAGTTGACGTGAATGAATGACAGACGTATATGAATAGTGCAACATGATAATCATGGCATGCAAGTTTTTTAAATGTATGATTACTTACCACACTCACTGCGTGCTCACGGCTGTTTCGTTAGCTCCACATATACCAAATTTGGTGTTACGTGACGTGAATGAACGCAAGGCTGAATGACACTCCCAAACCTGATAATCAATATATGCGTGTAATGTAAAACATGACTACATGATACTCTCTCAGCACGCTCGCGGCCGTTCTGCCAGCTCTATATATAGCAAATTTGGTATTACGTGATGCACATGGTCGACAAAAGTGAATCGCACGGCCAAACATTATAAGTATGACATATGATTCATGCAAGACATGACAATATGCTGAGCACTTAGTGTGCTCACGGTCATTTTGCTCGCTTCGCCTATATGATGTTTGGTTTTACGTGACGTGAATGAACGACGAACACAAATACCAGCCGCAGGTATGATAATCATTACATAACCATTATGTACGGCATATTTTAGGTCTGCCCCGTAACGTTATGACTTTTGAATGCGAAGCATGTTTCAGTGAACTTCAGCGACAATGAGCGTGTCTATCTCTTTAGCCGCTTAAGTTTGGGTGGTCTTGTGGTCACATCCTTAACTTGGCGTGAGCCAGGATTAACATGTGAAAGTAAAATGGTTTGAAGAATATGACACGCTGGTCCAGACTTGAATAATGTGACAATCCCATCGCGTACGTCGTTAAACACTTCCCGCCAGACAGTGGCACATACTCACAGGCGTGTATGTGCCGCTGGTAAGCGGGCATGTGCCACAAGTGATTGACACTTAGTATCTACCCAGGAACGACGAGGACACACGTGGGACATTTTAACGCGTGAGCATTAAGCAATACCTGAAATCGGCACCGTCGATGCAACGAAGGCATAGAATAAATGTCAGTGTTAAGAAAAACCTGGCATGGGCAGGGTTGCCCATGCGACAAATGCAAATAATAAATTATAGGGCCTCAGCAGCAATCCAACCCAATCATTCTGCGTGGCAGTCAAGCATTCTACAACATAGCTACGCCAGGTCTCGGAACTACTTTTCAAATGGACGCTAATCTTCGTGAAATGTCAATAGTGCTTACAGTGCTGACTATTCAATTTTATAAACATTACATATTGTAACAGACTAGAAAAAGGTAGAGAAGAGAAGCAGAGGAAGACGAAGAGTCTTGGCACGATCGCAGTGTGCTGCCGCAAACGTTTGCGTTTGTGTTTGCGTCTACCAAAATTTGTTGCAAATAACGTGTTGTATATGGAAGCTCGGCTACCTTCTCTGCTAAATAGGTTTAAAATTCTTACTGTGCAAGCATTCTTAAAGATATACAGTTCACACCAAAGGGTCTCATTTTACGCTTTCATTCAAGAACCGGCTTTATTTTTTGAAACCCATTGGTCGCGACTACACACCCCGCAAATAGTATTTGCACAAGCGCTACTACAGCAAATGAATGTAAAAATTAAACATATTGGTCCCATACACAACCTAAAGTCAATGCTTAGCATACAATTTGATGATATATTTCCTCATAATGCGAAACAATTGGCACATAGGTATTTAAATGACCAGTTAGCAGATTATCTAGCTCACCTAGAAATAAGCAATATCATTGCGACTGATGCATCTGTGTCAAAAGAAAAGGCTGGGGTGGGCATTTTCTCTCCTTCTTTGGACTGGTCTTTTTCGATTCGACTCCCAGATTATACCCCAGTATTTATTGCAGAATTATTGGCCATTGTTCTTGCCCTACGCGAATTGCCCTCAAGCGAATCATTAGCAGTTATCATTACAGATTCGTTATCAGTTCGTAATGCACTTTCTGCGGCAGTAAATGTAGAGCTGATGAATACGTTTCGGCATTTAGTACCGAAAAACGTAAAAAAGTGCATTTGCTATGGGTACCGGGCCACCGCGAATTATATTTGAACGAAATGGCGGACTCTTTAGCAGCAGTATCCCTGGGTGGGCCCACCATCCCAGTTTTGCCAGATACGGCTTACGTGACAGCGCTAAGGTTCCGAAACGCTTGCCTGCAGTGGAAAAAATGTAATTTGGATAAATTCAAAGATTTTGAGCATTTGAGCTATTGCTGAAATAAACAGTGGTGTGTATCTCGCCAGTTAGAGGTCACTTATACGAGATTGCGCTGTGCAGTTCCACAACTAAATTATTACCTTAACAAAGCTCGACTCAAGGCGTCACCGCTATGCATTTGGTGCAACGAAGTTGAAACAATTGGACATTTCTTTTTATTCTGCCAGCGTTATTCTTATCAGAGAAAAAGATTTTAGTAGCCCCAATACAAAAGCTAGGAATACAAGTAAATCTAACAGTAGTTTTATCACTTGGCGGAACTTCATTTGGTTACTGCCACAGGGATGTATGTTCCACTGTGTTTGATTACATCAATGCAACTAAAAGATTACCGTGCTAGTGAAACCCAACCTTTTCAGATTTTTAGTTTATAATTCGTAGTTATGTCTATCAAAAACAAGAGATGGTTTGACCACTTGCTCAGCAAATATTTTGTTTTTTTTGGTAGTGTTATTTTTGAACTACTTTTTCAGATTGGCTTCATCTTCAATTTTGTTTCATTTAAGTATCCTGCCGCCCGGTTCTTGGCCCATCCCCCTCTGTGGGTGAGCGCCATCCATAAGAGGTCATCATCATCATCATCAAACGACTATCGTTCACCTCCTGTCTTAGGGTATCGATTGCCCAGCACCTCCACCACAACTGTAACAGCGAGCTGTGATAAGATGGTTTTATTTACAGGAGGTGAACGATGGTCGTTTGCGGCAGCACACTGCGATCGTGCCAAGACTCTTTGTCTCCCTCTGCTTCTCTTTTCTACCTTTTTCTAGTCTGTTACAATATGTACTCCTTTCATACAGCCGTCACGTCGGGCTAACGTCAATTGTGGTGAGGTACCATGTGCTGAAATAGATTTAGGTAACGGTGTCAGGGGCCAGCTTGTTCACGAGCATCAGAGCTTCATATCAGCTTTGGTGTTGCTAAAACACATTTCCAGCTGACATCGTTGTGCAAGTGGAAAACTGGTTATATAAACATCTGGAACTCTTCAACATATGTCTCTGTGTGAAACATTTGTACATATTGTCACGGGTATAGAAAGACCTCAGGCATGGGTGCAGAAACAACGCAGACGGAATGAAGACGACAATGTTGTTGTGGGGCTGTGTCTGAACTGCCCTATCGTCCTGCTACCTCGCATACTGTGTGCAGTGTTAGCCCACCCGCCGTTCACTTATTAAATACTCCCCTATAAATATTTTTGGTGGAGTTGCTGGGCAACATTCCGACTCTGGATCTCCGTAGCGGACGTTAGCTTCGTCCAGCCACGATGCCTAAAGGCAGTGCGCCATCCGTTCAGTTTACGCCTACTCCGTCACCTGTGATCCTCTACCATCTTCTCGATCCAGGTACATTTTGCGGCACCGACGCAACTGAAGTTGACGAGTGGCTCGTTTTATACGAACGCGTTGGCAATTGATACAAGTGAGATGAGACGCTTATGCTGGCCAACATCATCGTTTACCTGCGTGGTACTGCACGCGCCTGGTACGAGACGCACGAGGAAGACCGGACGAGTCAGGACGTGTGCAAGCAGAAGCTCCGTGACTTGTTCGGCCGGTCAGTTGCTCGACAAATGGGGGGGGGGGAGACAGACGCGCGTTTGAGATGACAATTCGCATCTCGCCCCGGCTTCGCAATTTTCGCCCGAAATACTCCAGTCACTGGATTTACGACTCTCTGCTTCTTTTTCAAGGATTCGACCAGTGTTTCGGCGCCACATGGACATCAAATAGAGTACGTCGGAGCAATGCAATCTTGTTTTGGATGCTGATTTTCCTTTCTGCGACGCTGCAGCCTCGCTAACCCTAGCCGCCGGAACCTCCCCGGCGGCAGGTAGAAACGCGGCCCTGCGTTCCGGAGTGATGGAGGATGAAACAACAAAGGAACATTCACAAGACCAAGGTGAAGATCATCAAACTGATTCCGTTCATCTTGTCAGATGCCACGTAAGCCCACAGACCATCATCCTTAGACTGGGCACAAAACTCCACCTTGCAAAGTATCCGACCTACCAAGTCACCAACGCCATCGGCGTTGCTGCAGGACTCACAGCGTATGAGGTGCGCGACGTCACCACACAAGTAAGAAAACTACAGAACCTTGTCGCAGCGACGAGTGGACGAGAATCGGCGACGCAGAAACTCGCTGGCTTGTGCTCACCTACGTTTAACGGGGAACGCCATGATGTGACTGCCTATGTGGCAACCGAAGCACAACACGCACGCTGCGCTGTTCATGGCCTTCCAAAGGATATTCATGACGACCAGCTTCTCAGCATTATTACCATTGAAGACCGGCAGATTCTGGCAGCACGTCGCATAGGCAATTCCGAGACAATACTTCTGACAGTGAAGGGTGCCACGGTATCCAAGGAAGCCAAGAGGGGCCTGTGGCTCACAAAAACTCAACCTTTTCGCCCTCGCGCGGTACAGTGCACCATTTCTTTAACTATAGGCCACCGCGCCGATGTATGTCCCATGGCACATGAATTCACTCGTTGCAAAACATGTGGTCAACAGTTCCCTGCCAGCCAACAATCCGGGCGTACAGCGCATGAATGTGAAGTTAAGTGCTTCAACTGCGAGAGACCGCATGGGGCACGTGACCCACGGTGTTCCAAGAAACAGCAGGCCGGGAACTTCCCCCGCATCGCCGCGGAAAAGAGACGACTCAAGACCACACCTACGGACTCTGCTGAGCTTCAGAAGAGCCAGGCAAGCCAGAGACGACTAACCAAACCAGCCAAGAAGTACGACCAGAAGTACCCTTTACTGCTGCTCCAGAACCGGTTTCCAACTTTGCAAGATTCCACACCAAACCCACAACCTGAACCTCGACCCAGGTCGGGCAGTCTGCCAGGCTACAAAACGAAACGACCGAAACTACCGCCACGACCACCCAATTCGAAAACACCTTGCTATCTACAGGCCCTCCTATCCCAGAAGCCGCCTACGCCTTCCGAAGGACCACCACGCAAGCAGCCAAGGCAGTCTCCGTTGAACAAGGTGAGTCCGTCTTTCACTCCACTGGGTCGCAGTGCCACGAAAGAACATAACACCTCTGCACATCCATCTACCCCTGCATCATCTTCTGCTGCTCCACAGGTATCAGCGCCACCACCTTATTTTCTCGCGTATAAGACCGAGAACGATATGCGATTAGAAACAATAGAAAGACAACTTAATCTTCTGCAGAAGCAGCAAGATGAGATACAGACCCAACAATTAGAGATCCTCAAGCAGCTAGCAGCCCTTGCGCAGTCGCTTGAACTACTCAGAAATGCAGCGACAACGCGCAGGCGAGGTACGGCACGCGACGATGCACACCCGTATAAATTCACCAATCATAATAATGCAGACGTTGAATGATTGGCAGCCCGTTTCGTCACAGCCCACTACGGGGATTATTGTGTGGCAGTGGAACTGTCGAGGTATTCGCCGGAAACGTAGCTCCCTCTTACATTTCATTACGCAATCTCCACGCAAACCAGGTGTCATAGTTCTCCAGCAACCATTAGCAGTAATCTACTTACCAGGCTATGCAACCTATAGTGCTCCTAGCATCCCACAAAAACATAGGTATGGGACTGCACAAGTTACGTACCGAATCATGACCTTAACGCTGGTATCGGATCAACACACTGTTGTGCAGGAACCTGTCGACTATCTGAATAATGAGAAAGAAGAAAGCCTTTTCTTAAAATGTTGTTTTTTTCGACAGTACGACATAAGCATCATCAATACATATCGCCTACCTAATTCGAAAATGGGCCGTAGCCTATGGCACAACCTTTTCAAGCAACATAAAAAATTGGAGTTGCTATGAGCAGGTGACTTCAATAGCTGTCATACCTACTGGGGCTACCATGCATCTTCGGAGGCCGGAAGGTGCTTTCTCAGTTTGGCCCACACACACCACTTTTCTCTTCTCATTCATGTCAACAAACCCACTAGAGCCGGTAATTATGTGCAACGTGACACAAATCACTATTTGGCATGGGGCAGGACAAAGAAGACACCAGACTGGCGCAATTTAGGTGAAACATTCGGCAGTGATCACTGCATCCTCGAAATTACAATTCTCTCACCTAATCGAAAAAGAGGTTTCAGGTGGGGGTACTACTCAATACCGTTGGAGCTTACAAATTGGGACGCCTTTGTCAAGGTCACTACAAAAGTAAAAACGTCGAAACTTGACGATTGGAACCGTTCTCTCCTTACTGCACATAGACAAACCACCAAAACAGTTCAGCGCAATGATGGCAATCCACAGATTGATCGACACCTTCTGAGCCTCCGGGACAAAAGGCATGGGCTAATTAGGAGATACAAACGGAACAAACTAAACAAACGTCTTAAGTCCCACATAGAAGAGATCACGCGAGAAGCGTAAAAGTATGCGGACAAGTTAGCCACCGACAATTGACTGGATATTTGTGAGCACGCAGGCAACAGCTTACACACGAGCAGAGCATGGTCTTCGCACCTTGGTTGGGCAATCTACACGATAGAACCACCTAGAGGTAATACAGCTCAAGAATGAGATTGACTCGCAAACTTTGGCAGAAGAAATTGCCGACCACTTCTTTCCAACATCTACGACAATCCCTTGCGCTCCTCTTTTTCCGGTATTAGCTGACGACACCTCTTCAGATCTCGACCGACCTTTGTTAATGCGAGAGCTGCGAACGGATACGGACGTATGTAAAAGGCAGCAGCGCCAGGCCCGGATGGCATAAGCAATATGATGTTAAGCAATTTGCCCAAAACACAACTGAAGTTTCTTCTCAACACTATCAACCGAGGTTGGGAAACAGGCAATATAGCTGCAGGGTGGAAAATGGTCACTTTAATTCCTATCCCCCTGCCCAATAAGGCACCAAACGAAATTGGAAATTTTCACCCGATTTCACTGACATCGTATCCAGAGAAACTTATGGAGAGCATGACACTAACGCGACTACTCTGGCAGCAGGACAGAGCCTGTCCGGTTGACCCGTGCGTCATTGTTTTTCGAAAACACATGTCCATGCAAGAAGCGATGCTTGCTTTGCAAGATGTGTACACCGTGCACAGAACCTCTCAACTGCGTTATGTATTTGGCCTTGATTTTAAAGGGGCGTTTGACCACATAACCCACGCAGCGGTTCTTGAGGGCCGTAGGGCGATCCGACCGGGCAGAAGCTATAAAACTATGTTAAAAATTTCCTTACCGACCGCACAGTCGCCGTGCAGGTAAACGAAGCCAAAGCGCGCACGTGGTACCTCCAACTAGGCGTTCCGCAAGGATCAATTCTGTCACCGACACTCTTTTTCCTCAATCTCGATGGTCTGACGTGGGAACTGAGATCTATAGAAGACCTTCAGTTTACAATATATGCGGATGACAACACCCTTTGGGCCGGAAGGAGTTCCCCATCAGAAATACAACACACGCTACAATTGGCCATTGACACGACTTCTAGATACCTTGCAGAAAAAGGGCTCACTCTTTCCAGTGCCAAATCTGAGTTTATCGTCGTTACAAATGGGAACTTTCCAGACGCTCAGCAAGACCGCCAACTCGTTACACTCTCCATACAGAATGACCCTATTCCCAGGAAGCCCTGCATCAAAGTCCTAGGCTTCTGGTTGCTAGATGACGGCAAGTCAAAGGAGTGGCTCCGACATAAAATACAACAATTGCAGCAAGTACACCGTCATTTGAAACGCACAACACAAAAGTTCAGAGGCATCAAAGAACACCAACTCACGCGCATGACCCTAGCTTTAACCATTTCCCGCGTCATGATTAATATCCATATATTGACATCACCAAGACCCAAAAATCGAAGCTCGAGACACTGCTTCGTCAGATTTCTCACACGATACTGGGTACCCCTCTATATGCAAAGTCTGATATCGTTCAAGGAACTGCGATCCTACCAAACCTCGACGAGTTGGCCCATACTCACCGTGAAGCACAATTCACGCGCCTCAAACATTCCGCACACGAATATGCCATGCTTCGTGAATTAGGCTTCGACATATCTGCACCTGTCGCATTTGAAGCAACCTGGCCCCCTTGGGTGACGCTCGACCACATCACCATCGAACCAGTTCCGCGGTACATGGATCGAGATAACCAAATGGGACGGCGTAAATCACGAGTACATCATCTCCAAGAAACTACTGGAGAGTGGATCTTGTACACGGATGCATATCCGTCTCATACCGGCGAGGACTTTCGAATGGGAATAGCTTCCGATGGACTACCACTGTCATGGGGCTTCTATTACAACATCAGTACGCAATGCATTGCAGAAATCACGGCCTTAGTAGAAGCAGCCTCCATGCCCAATCCAAATGCCCTTAATTTACTGATACGCACAGATAGCCAAGCTGCCCGTCGAGCCCTCTTGACAGGTGACATTCCAGACGCGCATTACAACAAACTAACGAAAGACTTGGCTGACCACCCTTCGTTACGTGTTCGTATACAGTGGACACCTGGTCAATCGGGGATCAGAGGGAATGAAGTGGCACACGCCATGTCCTGCGTAAATCTCCCAGGCCCTCCTCTGTGGTGGCCGGATTCACTGAAATGCACCGAATTACTTGCAATGGCACGTATAGAGAGGCGCGAATGATTAGATGAGATGTGCAACAATCACAGGGTTTATCCCAATCCTCCTCATTTCATGACGAGACGTGAGGCATCCCTGATAAGGCGTGCCCTTACTCACTCTTTAATGACACCACACATTCAACACTACATACAAGGAAAAGATGGGTCTTCTGCTTGCATGGCATGTGGTGGCTTCCCGGATAATGCTCACGTTCTGTGGGATTATCTGGGTGGTCGCGCAGCCTTGGGCGAGAGCCTCAAGCACATACCTATAAATCTAAGACCTGTGACCCTGGAGGAGTGGCTGGTGGACTACTCCCCGGACATCATGAAGACACTGCTCCAGCATTTGCGACTTCTAGGCCTGTCTGATGGATAGTTCTTTTTGGTGGACCCGGACTGGTGTTCTTTTATTTTTTATAAATAAAGTTGTTCTCTCTCTCTCGACAAATGGCAGCCATGCAGGAACTTGCGTCACGAGTTCAATCTTTTACCGAGTCGTACGTCACCTATATCCAAGAGGTGCTCGCATTGTGTCGGAAGGCCGACAAAGACATGACCGAACTAGACAAGGTCAGCAATGTGTTGAAAGGCATAGCCGACGATGCCTTCAACATTCTGATATGCAAGAACTCTACCACCATTGACTCAATCGTCAGTGAATGTTGGCGGTTCGAACAAGCCATAAGCAGGAGAATAGAGCAACGTTTTTCCTGACTCCCGAATACCGCTGCAACTTCCTGCGAGGATCCTGTGGCGCCATGTTCATTCGTGAATCCTCCAAACATCACAAGAATTGTCCGCCAGGAGCAGGAAGCCATGGCTCCTTCCGCTTATCAACCCCCTGTGCTTGACAACTCGGCCCCAATATCACTTATTCAGGCTGTTGTGCGACAAGAGTTTGCCAACATGGGCGTCTTAGTTCCCCAAAACTCCAGCCACACACTGCAGCTCAGAAATCCTAACGCTCATTACCACGCCGCCTTACTTGTTGCTGCTGCCGCGTCTGTCCCGCGGTTCTCATCACGCTACCGAAATCTAGCTGAGTGGCGCACACAAGATGATCGACCGATATGCTTCTCTTGCTATCGCGTTGGCCACATTTCCCGCCACTGCAGCAACAGATGGCATTTCCGGCAACGTTTTCTAGACGACCACCGACTGAATCGTGGACAGTATTCACCACCTTGCTTTTCCGATGACCACATTCAGGACCTACCACCTAGCCATTCTACACAACGCTCCAAACCTTTCTACGCCGATGTCGTCGCCCAAGGAACCCGGCCTAGCCGCTCGCCGTTGCCTCAGCGTCGCCAGCCCCACTCCTATCAACACCGTCGCTCCTTGTCACTGGCGTATTCTGGGCAGTTCTCGGGAAACTAACAGATGCAGCTCCTGTAGGTGGCGCTGCATTGACAACTCGGACCGAAAAACCTCTACTGAGCACTAATTCCAGATGAAATTTACTTGGTGTTATTATTGATGGCCTGAACGTTACAGCTCTAATAGACACTGGTGCTCACATATCCGTTATGAGTTCACGTCTTTGATCCCACCTGCAATACGTTCTTACCCCTGCCATGTCTTCGATCCCGCCTGAAAAACGTTCTTACCCTGCCATGTTTTCGACTGTGCGAGTAGCCGACGGCAGCCGAACATCAGTTCTTGGTATGTACCCTGCCCGCGTCACTCTTGCCGGCCTTCACACTTCAGTCCTCTTCGCTGTTCTAGACGCTTGCCCGCACGACGTGATTCTCGGCATTGACTTCTTGACCGTGCATTCCGCCCGCATTGATTGTTCAACGGGAACTTTTCAGCTAGAGTTACCTTTGTACTCTGATGTCCCTCCTGCAGCTCGCACACGGCTACGGTTCGCTGAGTGTCTAAGATTACCGCCTCAGGCCGCTGTGCACCATTCTATGTCGCCGTTCCCCCCTGTTCCTGATGGCGACTACTTGGCAGCCCCACTAATTGACCTGACCCTTTCCCGGAACATCATAATTCCTCATACCATAGTGAAGGTTAGCGACAACAAGACGCTCTTCCCTGTCCTCAACTTCTCCGGGTCGACCCAGGTTATTCCTCAAGGTATCGCCTTGGCGGAACTTTCCAGTCTGGAGTAATGTACAATTTCATCTCTCACTCCTGACATCAAGACCGTAGTCAAACCTGTCGCAACCGCACAGAATAGAGCTTTCTTAGACAAAATGATATCAAACGACCTGTCGCCGTCCCAAGTTGAAGCGCTCCGTGGTCTTCTCTTTTTGTACATCGATATTTTTTATATTGACGACCGTCCCTTTGGCCGCACGAGCGTTGTAGCCCACTGCATCAACACTGGCCACGCCAGTCCCCTTCATAAACGTCCTTACCGTGTGTCTCATTCAGAGCGCCAAATAATCTAGAAGGAGGTAGAGAAAATGCTCGACAAAGACGTCATAGAGCCTTCAACCAGTCCTTGGGCTTCACCTGTTGTGTTTGTTAAAAAGAAGGACAAATCCTGGCGGTTCTGCGTCGACTATCACCATTTAAATCGAATAACCAAGAAGGATTTCTATCCTCTACCTCAAATTGATGATGCGCTTGGCTGCCTTCATGGTGCCAAGTATTTCTCTTCCCTGGACCTACGAAGTGGATATTGGCAAATTTCAGTCGATGACCGCGACCGCGAGAAGACGGCATTCATAACACCCGACGGGCTTTATCAATTTAAAGTCATGTCTTTTGGGTTGTGCAATGCCCCAGCAACTTTTGAACGCATGATGGACTCCCTCCTTCGCGGTTTCAAATGGCAGACGTGCCTGTGCTATCTAGGCGACGTCATCGTGTTCTAGCCAACCTTCGAAAGCCATCTTCCACGTCTGTCGGCCATCCTTGACGTTTTTCGCTGTGCTGGCCTCCAGCCTAACGCGTCTAAGTGCACCTTTGGGCACCATCAGATGAAGCTACTTTGCCACCTTGTTGACGCTGCTGGTGTACGACCCGACACTGATAAAGTCTGCGCGGTGCGCGAGTTTCCAGTCCCAAGTTCCACGCAAGAAGTCCACAGCTTTTTGGGACTCTGTTCATATTTCCATCACTTTGTCAGCAACTTCGTGGAAATTACTCGGCCCCTCACAGATCTCCTTAAAAAGAACATGTCTTTTTCCTGGCGCGAAGACCAAGAACATTCTTTCGCGTCGTTGATTTCTGCGCTAACATTTCTACCTGTGTTGGCTCATTTTGACCCAGCCACTCGAAAGGAGCTACGCACCGACGCGTAGCTCCCTTCGACGCATATTGCCCCGAAACGTATTTCCCGACGCGTATTGCCCTGATGCTCCGACGCCCCTATCTCCGACGCGTATTGCCCCTATGCCAGTGGCCATGGCATAGGGGCAATACTCGCACAAATGCAGAACGCCACAAACCGTGTCATAGCGTACGCCAGCCGCCTACTTTCTCAGTCGGAAAGGAACTAATAAATTACTGAGCGAGAGTACCTGGCTCTCATCTGGGCTATCGCAATACTTCGTCCGTACCTATATGGACGCACGTTCGCAGTCATCACAGACCACCTTGCGCTCTGCTGGCTGTCAACCCTTAAGGATCCCACAGGAAGACTCGGGCGATAGGCATTGCGATTGCAGGAGTGCACGTTCTCTGTAGTGTATAAGTCTGGCAAGCTTCACAGCGATGCCGACTGCTTATCTCGACGCCCTGTTGATTCACCTGACTCCTCTGAGTTAGAAGATGATGCCAATATCCTAGCCATTACAGATTTTCTGCTAATAGCCGACGAACAACGCCGAGATCCATCGCTGCTATCGATGATTGACCGTCTTCAATCCGCCCATAAAGACCCTTCAATGAGCCAGTTTGTTCTTCAAGACAACGTTTTGTACCGCCGCAACTTACAGCCTGATGGCCCGGAACTTTTGCTCGTCGTCCCACGTCATCTGCTAAAGGACATCTTGCAAGAACTTCACAACGCCCCAACTGTCGGACATTTAGGTGTCTCCAAAACCTTTGAACGCGTGCGCCGTCAGGTATTCTGGAAGGGACTTTATTGCTCCCTTCGCCGCTACGTTGCAGCGTGTGACCTGTGCCAGCGTCGGAAGAAGCTTACGTCTCTCCCTTTCAGTCACCTTCAACCTATTGAAGTCCCGGCCGAGCCGTTTCATCATGTAGGTTTGGATTTGTTTGGTTCCTTTTCAACATCGGCAACGGAAAACAAATGGATAGCAGTAGCTACAGATTATGCAACTCAATATGCAATTACTCGAGCGCTACCGACCAGCTGCGCAACGGACGTCTCAGATTTCCTACTCTATGACATCATTCTTCAGCATGGCGCTCCTTCTCACCTACTCACGGACCGTGGCCGCTGCTTCCTGTCTCGTGTGGTTGACGACCTCCTTAGATTCTGTGCTACGCGGCACAACATTACGATTTCTTACCATCCTCAGACCAACGCACTTACTGAGCGCCTCAACCGCACACTGACAGACATGCTTGCTATGTATGTTTCTGACGACCACACAGATGGGGATACTGCCGTTTTGTTCGTAACCTTCGCCTACAACTCGTCCCGTCATAAAACTGCCGGCTACTCACCATTTCATCTTCTCTTTGGCCGTGATCCCTTACTACCTTTTGATACCCTGCTTGTGCATGACCTTCCTTCCAGCACTTTGTACGCACAAGATACCATCCCCCGTGCTCTGATCGCATGTACAGTAGCCCGCACCAGGTTCTCATCGTCCCAGAGAGCAAAGAAGTCACTCTACAACAGCCGACATAGGGATGTTAATTTTTCTGCGGGCTCTCTCATGCTACTGTGGTTGCCATCCCGTCATGTCGGCCTTTGCGAGAAACATTTATCGCAATACGTTGGGCCTTACCGAGATCTGCGCCAAGTCACACCTGTCATCTATGAAATTTCTCCTACTTCGAACCCCACTGTTACATGCAGAAGTGACATTGTGCATGTACCTCGCCTGAAGCCCTATCACAGTGACCAGTCCGTCTAATAGCAGCAGGCACCGGGACAGTGCTTTGCCGCACGGGGTAATATCACGGGTATAGAAATGCGCCTCAGGCACGGGTGCAGAAACGACGTAGACGAAATGAAGACGACGATGTTGTTGTGGGGCTGTGTCTGAACTGCCCTCTTGTCCTGTATCCTTGCATATTGTGTGCAGTGTTAGCCCACCCGGCGTTTACTTATTAAATGCTCCCTGTTACAATGTATTTAGCGTAAATTCCTAACGTGTTACTCAATAAAAGAGTGCAACAAGGTCACTTCCTCTCCGCGTGCCTCGCATAGAGTTGGTTTTCAGGTACGTGGGGTCTGCCGATTTTTTTTCAATGACATAGCAACCATCTTCATGCGTGCTTCACATATCATTGTTTGCTACGGTAGGTGAGATCTGTCAACTTTTATTTTCCTTCTATCGTTTCCTATTCTATTGGCCCCAATAATATGGCTCTCCGGAATGCATAATTAGCTATTGTGCCTGGTTGGTTCACACACTTGCTCTAAAAGAAGGTCCTCCAGTTCAAATCCCGCGTTTATCGTATTAATTTTCATCTTTTTCCCTTCTTTTTTTCTTTTCCGCATCGCCAATCACGAGCTCTTGGTTAACCCTTGGCGTCTTTTTTCCCGAGTCCTTACCTGAGCACCCCTGATTTTACTTTTCTTTACACTCTCTCACTCTAGGCTTCAACATGCTTTCCATCACTCTGTCCCTCTAAATATTTAGTTTCCCTCACATACGCTGTACTCTTTGAGTGAAAAACGGGGTGGCTTACCGAATTCCGTTTTTGGACACATGCCCGAGTTTCTGCCTACACTACACTGACTCTGAACCTTTTTGCCTGAGCTACATCAAATCTTCTTCCAACTGTCATTCCATTGTCTCCCCGTCCTGCTTTATAGTCAGCGAAATATGGAGGCTTTCGTCTTGGCCTATACTAAAAGCTTCAATAGTGATTGCGAGAACAATTTTTATAGCCTAAAAAAGTCTGTGTTGAATTTCTCATCCTTTCTAGATACTGCAGGAAACACTTTCAATCGCAGGTTCTACTGACTTCAGCAAAAAAACATTTTGAAGGTGCGAGAGAATCAAATGGCGATGAGATGCAAACAGCCTCTAATACATGGAAATGTGCCTTCGAACAAAGTCACTCAAAGAGGCTCCAACTACTTGTGACGCACCTCACAGCAGTGTTTTCATCACCGCGTGCTCTTAAAAGATATGCGGGGTGCGGTTGATACTGCAATACCTAAGCTTCCGTTGTAGTAAAGCTCGGAATCAGGCAACGAGAGTGATACAGTGACTCAACAGACGCGTTCCTTGTCACCGAACATCCATGCACAAGGAAAGTTGTCCGTGATCATATTTTAGAGACCTCAAGGTAATTCAAAAGTTTGTAACCGCTCTATTCTTGCACTACTAACGTGGGGGAATAAGCGCGAGAGCAGCTAGTCACCATGACGCAGTCTGAGCGACTTTGCTACTTTGAACGTACGCAGCCTTAGGTAATCGCAGAAAAAGGCGGAGATGTGTAGACTTTTCAAGCGAGAGCTTTTTCAATTAGTCGCCATCAAGAAGACATGTATCTAGAACACCGAGGAGACCCGGAGGGACGTGCGTTGGGCCTCGCACAAAAATGTTTATCTGCAGACTCGACTTTATTTAACAAAGAACCTACTTTGTTCACCAGCCTATCTGCCTTGATAACGAGGGCATAGATGTTGTGTCATTGAGTGTTTGAAAGAGCGCCTTGGCGAATCATCAATCTTTATTCTTTTAGTGAATTTGAGAAATGACTATTTATTAGAATATATGTCCAGCCTCTTGACACTGCCTCAGTTCCTGTATTACATAATGGGTGCAGCCACTCTATATCACTTTAACGATAGTAGCAATCCTAATGAATAGCGAGACAGGAACCACAAGCTTTTATCTAGTATTTAGGGCAATGTAGGTCTCATACCCTTGCTTTTCGGGTCGAGTAACTGCCTATCAATAGATAGAAGTTAATATGATCACCTTCACTGACTCTACATGCCTACTTCACTGCTGTGGCTTCGAATTTTCCATATCACTGAAAGACTGCCGCACTAAAACTAATGTGTCACTGTTCTACGAATCCTGAAAATTGTCTAAACCAACTCAGATGAGAGATGGTTCTATTGATGTAAAATGTCAGATTTTCTCTGCCAGCAGAACTTCTTGAATTGTGTGCGGATGACAACGATGCAGTCTTTGCAAGAGGTCTATACATATACTCGGCTCGGGAGCCGTTTATACATCAAAATTATTTTAGAACCAAATAAATGGGAGCTACTAAAGCGTATTGTAGGAAAGACGAGAAAAAGATGCCGTTTCAAATCTTTCGTAACTTTTCTTCAGATGGAACTCGAGATTCTGGGTTCATACATTACAAAAATTGAATAGATTACATTGCAACTCCAAAATGTGATACTGCCCGTAGCAGACACTCAAGTGTCTTATCTTCTAAAAAAGGCTGACCTTAAATACGCGCAGCCGTCACGTCAAGTCTTACTGATGAACAACACCATACAAGTTCTAAAGTAATTAACGACCTACTGTAACGGCGCTCTTGTGACATATGCAACAGAGAACGTCGAAGTTTTAAAACATTGCTCGTCTGTTTTCATGCCTGACGTAAATTCATGGATTTGTATTTACAGATAGCCGTGAGCGTGAACTGGAATGCAACAGTCCTTTTGCAGCCACTTTCCATTCGGCTTACTTTTTACGGTTGCTTTGTCAATATTTATGCGGTTGCTGCTCGTCTTCGTACTTTTGCAACGCAGCATGAGTCGAGGTGTACGTTTATTGTGAATGTTCACTGCTATCATTTAACTAAAATAACGTAGATATACGCGGCACACCCATTTTTAAACCTCCTAGAAGCAAATGAGGAGCTTATTGTTGACTTCTATGTGGCATATATGACGTATATTTTGCATGAAGTGGTGGCTTTCTTTCTTGTTTTTGAGTTCACAAAAGTTCACAAAAGGCTGATGTAGTACAACAAGTACAAAAACGTTGTCTAAGAAAAATGCAGATTTCATCAAGAAAGTTCCTAAATAAACTACCGATAGACAACCCCAAGGCTTGTGGCAAAAGTGGTGTAAAGTAAATATGTGATGTAGTCATTGTGCATCTGCTCGATGGCTTCATGTACTTCAACGTCTTGCTCTATGCCTGCAGCTTATGCATTTTACCATGTGACAAAGCGATAGAAATATTTATGCATTACGCACCGCCCACGTACGCTGACCACAATTTCTATCGTCAAGCTCTGACATTCATCATAACTATCGTTATTTGCCTAACGCGGACCTCTGGTATGCTTGAGGGATATGCTGTAAGCACTTTAGGCTACACCGAATCAAGTGACAGTGAAACGGTGTGCAATTATTTCGTCGTTGTAGCATGCATGCGTGTTCACGTAGTAAGTGACTACTGCCACTTTCAATTCCTAATCACTTGGAAAACAATGACAGGCTTTGTTTAGGGGTGCAAAAACCAAAACAATTTGTGAAGCACACACAAGTGGCTCACACTTTGGCTGTGCTGAACTGAATATTGCAGCGTTCCACATAGTAGCTGCACTTTTACGTTTCCAGAGACTTTGTTGTTCAGTTCGGCAAGAGTGCACAGCGGCTTCAAACATTCATAGGACTGTGAAGGCGTAATTGAGAATTATTTCTTTTTCTAAATGCTCATGACCTTTCTTGAGATTGCTCAGGAAGAAATGATCTACGTATCTATAAGCTACCTGGAGTCTCAGGCTGTATTTTCTATGCTTAGTGGGACAGATTTAAGCTATTTTCATTTGCAGTTACCGAGTTCAAAATAAAATGGCAATTCATTTGAACCTACAGAGATACACTGCCTGGATTTCAGGAACTTCCACAGATGTCATAGCAGCATGCATGTAAGAGGCAACATACATGCAAGCCGTACATCTTCCTCAATCGATAACAGCCATATCAAACAGCTGCCTCGTAGTCTCAGTCAGCCCAACATCCAGCATTTCGCTATGTCATTTGTAAGGTTAGGAATTGTGGTCGCCAAGCACATGCGACACCATAAACTGTGTGCTACTCCCATCAGCATTATCAGGGTAGAAAGATGTAGATGGGCACAAGCTTTTTTCGTTTTTGTTTCAGCGAACTTCTAGACGAATACAAAGCAAAGACAACCTGACTAGCACTCGCAAACACCTGTGAGTTCCTCTGTTGCTAGCAAGCTTTCACCATAAAGGATATTTAACGACCATCAAGCAACAAGGACTTCCGCATTTCCAAAACTGCCACAGCTGTCACGGCAACGTACATGTAGTGAACAACATACATGCAAACCCTGGGTCTTTCTTCATGGATAACGACGACATCAAGCAAGTGTGTCTGAGGCACATCCAGCACAAGTGGCCTTTCACTACGGCTTTTATGACGTTCTTTTTTGCGGTTGACAACCACATGTGATGCCAAAAAATAGCATGCTAGTTTCACCACGCTCATCACGGTAGGGAGACATTCAGACTCTACACGACTACTTTTTCCAGCTTGCTGCTAGGCGAATACAAAGCAGACATAGCGTGAGTAGTATTCACACACACCGGTGAGTTACTCAATGGCCAGCCAACTATCGTCGCAAACAAAACTTACTTACCATCACGCAATATGAATTTGTGCAAAAAACAACGATTGCCTTTATTTTAAACTAAGCTCCTTAAAACAATAACAAAATGCTGCATCATTTGAATCCTGATACTGCCACTCAAGACAATTTTATGTATTTGCGAAGGCTGTTTTAAGCGATCGGCGCAGACCACTCCGCCATGTTTTCGGAAGCATCACGATTGTTCAAGATTATTGAGTTATTAGACGTGGGACGCGAACAGTCTAGTTAACTCTAGATCTTCCGCAGCAACCAGAAACACGCTGGATTATTTGATATCGCATGTCTGAAAGCTGACTTTATTTACCGCTTGGGAGGTTCTCAACAGCCGAGGATCTTTTGAACGTTATTAGAGTAAAGTTCGCGTACAGTGTGGACGTGCTCACAGATTCTTTAAGACCGCCAAACAACGGAGACGAGTAGAATGAGCAGTTAAGCCCTCCAAACCATTACGACAAACCGTGGCATGTTCACATGCGCTGGGAAGAACCTCTCCTTCGCCCTGTGCAAATCTGCTATCAATATTGCGCATATTGTTGCACTGAAATAATAGCGCAGTTGTTGGTTGTGCGGTTCGGTCCTCATTGTCACTGCTTATTCACGCTGTTTTTTTTTTATTCTGACAATGTGCCTGCAAGCTCAAGTAGGCACGCTTCTATTTCTATTGCTGCGCCCATTCGTCTCAATGAAGTTTTCTCTTTAACTAGTAGCCTGCCGAAATTGTGACCGTTTCGACCACGTGGCTATGTGAACTGCACCTAAGGTTCATGGTAGAAAAAATAGCAGATGCCACATTATTCACTTAATTACATACAATTTATGTTGCTCTTTTGAAAATTTACAGCATTCTCTTGCCTGGCCAACATTAGCAGCCAGCGCATCAGGTGAAGGAGATAACCTGAACTGGTTAGTTAACGTGCCGATCGACGTGGCCAACAATATGCAGTTCCGACCGCGGAACGTGCCAAATAACGCTGCCTTCGACGTACACATCATGCGCCAGCTCCTTGACAAGGCTTGCTAAAATAATGTTTTCACCAAGAATGGTCCATGAACGTCAGAGCGAGCTCCACGAACATTATGAGCATTGTGGATATGGCGGTGATTTTAAGGGGCGAAGCTCCATAAGACCTCACGATGTCCGCTGTCTGCCGTCTGTCCGTAACACCATGTAACCTTCAACTTATAAGCAACAGAGGCTGTTGGTGGTAACCGTTTCGCATGTAACCTTCAACCTATAAGCAACAGAAGGCACTGTGGTTAATTGTAGAAGTGATGGCACTGCTGTCTCCTTTATATATATATATATATATATATATATATATATATATATATATATATATATATATATGTGTGTGTGTGTGTGTGTGTGTGTGTGTGTGTGTGTGACGTAAGAAGGCAAAGATGGTTAGGAGAAGTAGATGAGGAAGAAGTGAGCATAGAATAAACATGGAGTATGAGCCAGGCCACGTCACCCATTCATCATATAGCATCACACAAGTCGACAGGATGAAGACCTGCCTGCCCCTTCATCAGTCACTCATCATCGACGCAGTTCCCCAGAAGACGCCCTGACCATACATTGACTACCGAATCATCGCCTAGGAGGACAACGACCAGCACCATGACAGAACCATCGGCTGACCTCGACATCCCCAAGTACACCGGATCAGCGGACGATGGACCCGTACAAGACTGGTTCAACCTGTTCGAACTCCACGCTATTGCTGCATCTTGGTCGGAACGGGAGATGGTTACGAACTTCAGTGACTACGTCACCGGTGAGGCATTCAAATTTTCCCTAATTCACATATTCGAGAACGAAGAGTCATGGCCAAAAATCAAAGAGGAGATGATTACTCGTTTTAATGACTATGACCAAGACTTACTCATTGCCAACCATCTAGAGACAACTGCACACTATCGTGAATTTTCTAAGCAGTCCTCAAGCATTCGAAAGTCCAGCGCGAATCGACAAGTGCCTCAAGACGAAGTGGCACATGCGTTTACTTACAGAAGGCCATGCGTATATTGGGAAAAACCCAACCGTCAAGCGCAGCTCCCTTATGCACGAAAGTCGGCATTTCCAAAGTCATGGCACCAACATACGACACGAGACATCGCTCACCCTACTGATGCCTTTCATGCCTCGTCTCGCATACATGGTCCACGAGCTGGTTTTCTACGACACAGCTCTTCAAAGGCTCGTAACGGTCACTATTCGTGTCATAAGGACGCCTTGTTCATGGTAGACCAGCTGACACATGAGGAAACTGCCGAACAACGCCATGACGACTCGAAGAGTGAAAATCAGTCTTCACACATGCGATCAGCTTACTTTCCATCTAGCACAATTTGGCTACATCCTGGTTTTTTGTCACTTGGCTCTTTCGTCGCTCACAACGCCCACCTCACATTTAGCACGCTCACAACGGTCGGTATAGAGCTGCGGAGCTCGGAGAATACTCAGCCAAGCCCTGAACTTACCATCCAGATTCAGGCGCAAGAACCACTCACTGCGAACAACGAAGAATAAGCCCCTGTTGATGTATCTATCAACTCTGAAGCATTACCTTCATTACCCGAAATGCAGCACAACGGCCTTGAGACTACTACCTGCCCACTCGACACCACACTCAATTGCCCAGAAAGTCCGTGTCATGGTGAAAAATGGCTGCCACCTCAGGTATTTTCGCAGCAACATCATCAATGCCAGCAAGTCCAAGAACAACAGAGATTCCAAGGGCTATACGAACATGGACGACGACGAATGGAATCATCTTCGGAAGAACACACGCGGTTTATGGAAAGCCGTTTACAAACGTGTCAACCAAACCGACGACATATTCAAGATTTCTCGCTCGAAACAAAGAAAGCATTGAATCCAGAATATTTTTCCAAGGGACGTCGAGTAAGCTTTCTCCAGTCGAGATCAAAACTCAGGCAACACGACATACAACGTCGAGAAAGGCGCCAAACCATACCCTGTATTCTGCAAGGACGCAGAAATCACCACACGAACCTCGTTCAACAAGCACGCAAACGGGTGGCGCCGCATGGGTTCCAATCAAGACAAATAGCACGACACCTGTGCAAATCATCCAGCCAATACTTCAAGGCCATCACACCACGTTCATTCATCGCAAGAATACCGGCTGTGTTTCCATATGATTTCATGCTCAAAGCATGCTTATGTCGTCCAGAGCGCGAAAGCCAGCCTCGCCCTCCAGAGCTGTACTTGATACCCCGGATTGTTGTCTTCTCCTGTGAAGCTATAGTGTGTTAACGGAAACTTCCTCGGACTTGAAATGACCTTTTCTTTTTGACAGTGTTCAGTTCTAAGCCGTGCATGTTCAGTTTTCATTTCTGTTCGTCTGACGCGACTTCTTTCGGGGGGCGGGGGAATCCTGTGACGTAAGAAGGCAGAGATGGTTAGGAGAAGTAGATGAGGAAGAAGTGAGCATAGAATAAACATGGAGTATGAGCCAGGCCACGTCTCCCATTCTTCCTAGCGTCATATATATATATATATATATATATATATATATATATATATATATATATATATATATATATATATATATATATATATATATATATCCACGTTTCATACCGCACGTTCTCTTCTTTCATATGCACGAAGGCGAACGCAGGAAAGCGCGAAGTGCTGAGTATCAGCGTCGCCGTCGACGGGAAGCTACTGCGGAGACAAAAGAGAAGGAAGCGGATGCAAATTGGCGACGGTGACAGCAAAGTTCTACACCACAGACTAGAGCTAAGGAAGCAAAGGCTAAGTGGGAAAAACGGCAAGCTCACGTGTAGTTGAGACAACTTGAAGCGGATGCAAGGCGGCAATACTAACAAGAAAATTCTATACCAAAGATGATAGCTAATGAAGCTGTGATTATGAAGCCAAACGCAACCCAGAACTCAGAACATCATATCAGCTATAAAGAAGAATCACCGCTATATCACAATTGGTCTCAGCGCTATCTCTTTGAATAAATAATATATAAGTATCACAAGCACGATCAGTCTCAGTACTATCTCATCTTTAATCACAAAATCACCTCCGAAAGCTTCGCCCCATAGTTATCTTCAAGCAGCTTGAACTGCAGTGATTTTTTATTTCCATCTTCAATGGCATATAGAGTATTCCCAACGCATACTCGATAGAGTATTCCCAATGCAGTGCTCTGCTGCGCTCCACCAGACCTGATTTGTTTGACATGCCTTCCTACAGTCCCAGTTCAAGGTGGTCGAAGCCTTGCCGGTAAGTATTTCGCCTGCAGGCGAAAGCCAAACACCTCCTCGCTGAACAACTTCAACTGTGGTGCACTCGGAGGTGCATACGACCCGTCTCGGCTTACGCCAGGCTTCTAACCTCTTGACCGGAGACTGGCGACCTTTGGTTTTTCAACCTTGTTCGAAATGACTTCGCCATCTGACAAAAAGTCTTTTCCGTCACAGTGGCTTCCCTGCGCAACAATGTACAAACGCACCTTTGTGATAGAGGCTTATTAGGTGTCGACACCACGTGAAGGGCGCGATGCTTATAGCCGTTGCCGTTTCAGGTTGGTTACATGAATAATGTTGCTTGTATAAGTAGCAATCATTGTGCTTCTTTGCGCTATCGTGCCTTCCAGAGCAGCGATTTGAGACGACTCTTACCTTGTGATTACGTATCTTATGTATTCGGTGCAAGCGCTAAATTTTAATAATGTCAGCCGGTGACGTAAATTGAAATCCTGGTCCCAACCGGAGGCCAAAAGTGTCGTCAATTGGCTCATTCGTTTATCACGGACGAACAAGCCCTCCCGACCGTAACCATTCAGTAGAGAGTTTCGCCGTTGGCTCTGTACCCGTGAGTTACAATGTACACGTGAGTTTATTCAAGCTGTATCATAAAATACTTGTCACCTTGACTTACCAGAATGGCTCGTCTTTGTCGACGGCGTATTGTAGAGAGAAAGAAGATAATGTGCCGTCGTGAGTCACGACCGTTGCAAAAAGGGCTAAGCGCGAGCTGATGGGGCTACGACTGTAATTCTGGTGCTGCTTTGCACCGCCCGCCTTCGCCGTCTGTAAAGCCTCTTCTGAAGGGATGCCAAGAAACCCCGTAGTAAAGCTAACATGCAGAAACCCCGTATAAGTAACAGTGCCTAAAATGTTAAAAAGCAAGTTTTTGCACTCATGACGCAAAGTTCTTCATTGCATTGAAAGGGTCGTCGTCTAGTAATTGGATGCTTTGTAAGAATGTTATAAAGATTGTCCGATTCTACTTTGCAGCGCCAGACTTTGAGTGCACCCGTGTCTACAAGGGCAAGTTTGCTTGACATCACTCATCATAGTCATCTCTTTTTTCCCTCACGAATTATTAATATACTGGGAAAAAGAATTCAAGTGCATTGTGCATTATCTCAACAAACGGAACTCCTTTCATATAATCAATGTGATTTGTGCAGGTTTCTTGACTAGAATAACATGAAGTCGGGAGCTGTTACAAGAGCTACAGCTCTGGGTAAGCCTGAAAGCATGCATACCTTTTGGAAACACTGCGTCCTAGTGTCCTATGTTTAGGACATGAAGGTTGTTGATGGCTGGGAGAGATACGTCAGCTTTAGGGATGTTTTACGTTATAAACAGAGAGTTACACATCTTAAAAACAATATAAAGAGTGACAGCGACCGGTATAAAAGCTTATCAATTAGGTGTCCTCAAATGTGTGGTCGCAGCAGGTTTCGGCATTGTCGCATTCCACTATCATGCTTAGCACTTGGCTGAGTTACAAAGAATACGACGACAATAAGCCTACTAGATATATTTTCGCAGGTGTTAGGAAGAGCTTAGACACCGCTTTCAGTTTCTGAGTCAATTCTCTCTCCATTCGCAGCCAAATTTCTTTCTATTTTTTTATAAGCGCTATGGCCGAAATCGCTAAAAAATAATGGCTGCGCCAGTAGCAATTTCAGCGCAACGCAAAAAGTATTGAAGTAAATCGCTTTAGCATAGCGCATTAAAACAGCGAATAACTTAACCTATCGTTTCTATAGCATTACTAGTGAAAAGTGATTACTCAGTTACGCCTATGGCTAGGCGTAACTTCCGGGTGAGTCGCCAGTCTCGTGCAAATATGTGAGATGGCAATCAACTCTATGAACGACAAGTTCAGGGCTTTCTAGCATCGATCTCAACAAAGAAACTTCAATGTGAACAAACCTATAAGGCAATTACCTCTTCTATATAAGCCTGCGCTTTCAAAAAGAAAAGCTTTGTGACATTGGTAGGTTGCATTCGTGCTATTTTCTCTCCTATAGCCTTTCAGACCACTGAGTTCGAGGGAGCTGCAGAGATGGATTGGCCTCACGCATTCTTTTGCCGAAGCACCCTATGCGGTCACTGAGTGTTCAAACGTGACCGCAGAACAAAAAACTGTAGTTATTAAAGTTATTTATAACGAAAAGTAGCATGCACAGTTTTCTCGAAATCTACACAAAATATCTTGCGGATATGGCTCATATATGGGACAATGGGACGGAATTTCTTCAGCATAACAAAAAACATACAAGTTTGTTCACCCTTCCCCAGCTTTTAAATGCCGAGCATTTCTCTCAGCGATCTTTGGCAACTTTGAGCGTATCTATCTATCTATCTATCTATCTATCTATCTATCTATCTATCTATCTATCTATCTATCTATCTATCTATCTATCTATCTATCTATCTATCTATCTATCTATCTATCTATCTATCTATCTATCCGCCTACGACGTTTAGCTCTCTTGGCTGTTTCGACAATGGTATCAATACCAAAAATGGTATGGCGTAACATGACTGTACGATGAGCATAAGTGACTAGTCGTTACGTGAAAATCCTATGTATGTCATGATTTACATTTCGTGGTCTTGCTGCTCTTGTGGCAGTTTTGTTCACTTGACATGTTGCGCAACTGGTATGCTATGCCATGAATGCATACTGAACACAAGCGACAGACCCCACCATGATAATTATTACATGCATGTCATGTAACGACATGGCTACATGCCACACACATGATGCTCTCGTGACCGTTTCGCTAGCTTCGTTTATACCAAGTTTGGTATTACAGGACGTGAATGGATGACGAAGGTATGTGACTATTGCAAATATGATAATCATGAGATGCGTGTGATGTAACAACATGACTACACGCTACGCTCATGATGCTCTTGCGGCCGTTTCGCCAGCTTCACGTGCACCAAATGCGGTATTACGTGACGCGAATGGATGACATAGGCGAATGACACGTCCAAGCGTGATAATCATGAAATGCGTGTCATGTAACAACATGGCTACATGCCACACTTATGATGCGCTCACATGCGTTTCGCTAGCTTCACATATGCCAAATTTGGTATTACGCCACGTGAATAGATGCCAAAGATATGTGACTGGTGCAAAAATGGTAATCGTGAGATGCGGGTCATGTTGGGAAATGACTACATGTCACACTCAAGCCACCAACACCCATTGACGTGATCCAGCACGCGTGCGCACCAGCGTTCGTTTCGTCACGTCGCGCCGGCGATGCCACGCCAGGCTTCGATCTGCCTGCCATATACTCGCAGGTGCGCGCCACTCTGCGTTGCTTTGGTGCATGCGCCTTTAAGCGCGCCCGGCGTCCCTCGGTCACAAATATATGCAGAGGCAGTGCTGTCTGGCTAATGTAATAAGCGGGAAATGCAGCAAGTCGCATTTCCCGCTGGTTGCCGCCAAGCCGCGCCGACGTACGCTGCACGCACCGGTCACGACTGGCATCAGTGCTCGCGTTTTGCTAGCGTGGCGTCGCTGCACCCAGCGTGCGCGCACGTCAACGCTACGTCGGGCTATATTGCGCCCATTCATAATGTGCTCGCCGCTGTTTCGCTAGATTCACATATGCCAAACTTGGAAACATGGGGCGTGAATGAAAGATAAAGGCATGTGACTGGTGCAAATATAATAATCATAACACGCATGTCATGTAAGAACAAGACGACATACCACGCTCATGATGCGCTCGCGCTGGTTTTGCTAGCGCCACATATACCAAATTTGGTACCACGTGACGCGAACAGACGACGAACGTGAATGATAAGTCCAAACATAATAATCATGACATAGAAGTCGTGTAAGGAATAATTTATCTCCGCGTCGTAACATTATGCTATATTTAAAGTGACAGATAAACTTTCCTCATTCGTGCCTGGCATATCATCAATTCCCACACTACGTGAGATTTGTCAATTTTTTCTTTACTAAATGTTCGAGCTATTCTCGATATAATTTCAGGGGTTGTGGCCTGCTAGGCAAGATGAGTGTGATAGTTCTGCTACATCAAAGTTCACTGCAGGGTGCAGACACTATAAAATTGCCAATCCCAAGTCATCACCTAGTGTGCACGATGACCTGGCCACCATATATAATAGCTGTGTTTTTTATGACATTTAGATTTCCAGACCTTGCCATTTTCAGGTATACATTGTACTTCAGGATGAAATAAAAGTGGCACGCAAATAAGCACACAATATCGAGACACCAAAAAATGTCCGAAGTTTGCCTGAAAGGCGAAGCAATGAACGCGATAGCAAAAAATTGGAAGGTCACGTGCAGAATGAAAAGCAGATCAAAACCTTCCCTGCATTTCTCGCGCACAAACGACACACGAAACGTACACACAGGTGCATATGCAGGCAAATAAGCATCTCAGTTGTTACTTCACTGTGTCCGAAAAGAGCGCGCTTTTCTCAAACGGAGACTGCAATGATAGCAGTGACCTTTGTACGCCCGGTAACTACAACAGAATCGTTCAAGGCAAAGCACTAGGCCGGTCAAGACGTACGATTATCCCCAGTGCAAAATAAGGGTACTCGAGGGACGTCCCCCCCCCCCCATCTCTAAGCAGGGAAAAGTACGCGGGGATGGTGACAGTGCGTGCCACCACGTGATGCGGTGACGTGCGCTCATTGGGCCATCTTCCTGGTAATGTTTAAAACGCAATAATTTCACCCGAGATGCTCGTCAAAAGCGGTGTGTGGTAGATATAAAAGCTTTGCGTTTGAAAATAAGAAAACGCACTCCTCGGTGGCTCAGTGGTTAACGCCTCGCACTCACTAACCAGAGAACCCAAGTTCGATTACCTGCACCGAAGTCTTTTCGTGGTTTTTTTTCTTTTTCCATCTTCATATATGTAGATAAGTAAACATATACGGTGAGTGACGGTGACGCTGAAGCCGATGCTATCGGCAAGGAAGGAAGGAAGGAAAACAGGGGGAAAAGAATGGCAGGGAGATTAACCAGCCTATCTATCTATCTATCTATCTATCTATCTATCTATCTATCTATCTATCTATCTATCTATTTATCTATCTATCTATCTATCTAGCAGCCTACGACGTTTAGCTCTCTTGGCCGTTTCGACAATGGTATCAATACCAAAAATGGTATGGCGTAACATGACTGTACGATGAGCATAAGTGACTAGTCGTTACGTGAAAATCCTATGTATGTCATGATTTACATTTCATGGTCTTGCTGCTCTTGTGGCAGCCGGTTTGCTACCCTGCGCAGGGAGATGAAAGATAGAGAGCAGAGAGGGAAGAGAGAAACACAGCACATTCAGCCACACACGCGCGCACACTCAGTCATAAACACATATCAAATACAGCGTAGAGTCAATATACTTGCTATCGCAATAAAAACATTGGCGTGGTCGTTGCACTGTACACTGTAGTGGGCGCCGTCATGGATAATGATATATATATATATATATATACTTACACACACACACACACACACATATATATATATATATATATATATATATATATATATATATATATATATATATATATATATATATATATATTAGAGTACGACGTTTGGTTGTCTGGGTACACAGGCTGGTTCCGCCATTGTCACTTGACTTGTCGTGACCGCTCTCCTGTTTTATAAAAGAGTGATACTCTAAAACGCCTCATTTTAATTGGTGGAGGTGCTGGGTAACGCATAATCCTGGAATTTCGAAAACGAACGTTACCTCCAGTTGCTAAGATGTCCGCGAACGACGATCAGCAGGCGGCTGCCTCGGCTCCAACTACTGCAGCTCCTGTCTGTCTTGGCTCCTTTCGGCAACGCGATCCGCCTACCTTCAGCGGAACCGATGACAAGGACGTGGAAGACTGGCTTGACGAATACGACCGGGTGAGCAAGCACAACAAGTGGGACGATGCGCATAAGCTTACTATCGTCCAATTTTATATGACCGACGTCGCCAGTTTGTGGTACCGTAATTACCAGAGAGACCTCCCCGCCTGCTCGGCCTTCCGAACGGCGTTTGCGTACTTGTTTGGCCGTCCAGCGCTTCGCAAACTACGGGTCGACTAGCGCTTGCGTAATAGGGCTCAGCAGAATGGTGAGAATTACACCAGTTATATTGAAGATGTGGTAGACCTTTGCCGGCGTGTCAACTCAGCCATGACAGAAGCCGATAAGATCAAACACATCTTGAAAGGCGTGACTGACGACGTTTTTCATATGCTTGTCGCCAAGAGCCCGCAAACGGTAGTCGAATTCATCCAACTTTGTCAGAGTTATGACGAGCTCTAAGAACAGCGTGACACCACTCGTCGTGCCAGCGTGCGATGTGCAACAATGTCTGCGTGAACGTCATCTGGCACTGCTATAGACCACACCAGTTTGCTTCTCGAGATCAAGCAGTTTGTACGAGAGGAGGTCGCACGCCAGTTGTCCCTCGTGCCTTATACCCCCGAAGCTACCCCATCTACTTTAGCGCCATCAATACAGCGAGTAGTTCAGGAGCAAGTATCCGAGGCGCTACCAACAGCTCACTCACCACTTGTGGCTGCTCCACTGACCTATGCCGAAGCACTGAACGGAACCCGACGTCCGGCTGTCGCGAATGCCCACGTTTTTTTGTCGCAAACGTCTACGTCCACGCACCACTTTGTCGTGCTGACTGAGCCTATGTACCAGGCTGCCCGTCGTTTCTCTCGACCACCACCACCACCACGCTTTCATAACCGTTGGCGCACACAAGACAACCACCCCATGCTTCGCCTGTGGAATGGCGGGTCACGGGGCGCGATTTTGTCGACGGCGTGAGTTTTTCCTGCTTGACGACGTCCGGCCCAATATTTATAATTTCTCACCACGACCAGAGCCCGCTGTATCTGGCGAGCCTGCCCCATGGACACATTTTCACCTCGTCGGAACTTCAACAGACTGCCGTTGCCTTCACCTCAATGCCGTTTCCTTTCCCCTGTACTACGTCGACCTCACCCTGTTGCTGAGGAAAACTAGGAGCCGCAGTTCCAGGGGCACGAACCGCGGATCTTTCGAAGTGCACAAGACCTTGTTTTTCGCCGTCCAACGTCGTTGCTGTCTCCGTTGAAGGTATATCTGTTTTTGCATTTGTCGATACTGGCACCGCAGTGTTTGTAATGGCTGAAAAACTTTGCCGTCGACTAAAAAAAGTCACAATGCCTCTTCACGACTTCGTTTTGAGCACTGCGTGCGAGCAACGAATTCGGCCTTTTGCTCCATGCACATCACGTGTCGCTATTGCTGGTGATATTTATGTAGTCGAGTTTGTAGTGCTCCCGCAGTGTTCCCATGACATTATAATAGGCTGGGGGTTTCTCTGCACTCCTCATACCGTCATCGACAGTGCTCACGCCAAAGTGGAGTTCACGCCTTTATGCGACGCTGCTTCACTGGACTCGTTCCTTTCTCCTGCAAAAGTTTTCGTTGCCGCCGACACTTCGATAGCCCCGTTCTCATCCGCCCTAGTTCCGCTTTCCTGTGACGTCTCTAGTGGCTCAACTGTTCTCTTTACGCCTTCTGAAACCACTGTTCGCTGCAAGTGCTTCCGGACCCCTTTCGCCGTTGTGAACATTCACGATGGATCAAGTCCAATTTATGTTTCCAATCCAGTTCCCTCGCCTTCCAAGTTACTGGGCGGAGAGTACCCGAGGTTTGCCGATGACATTGATCCCTCGAGTGCACGTGTAGTTCCTGACCACACGACTACGCTACCTATTGACGCTGTTGATTGCTGCGCGTCACCCTCTTTCCCATCATTCACCGACACAATTTCACGCTGCATCGACACCAGCTTTACGGCCCAGCAGCGCACCAAAATCATCGCCCTGCTCGAGCGCTTCCGCGCCAGCTTCAATCACCAGCAACCGACTTTGGGCCGTGCTTCCACAGTATCTCACCAAATCGACACTGGACTTCACGCTCCTTTACGTCAGCGTCCGTATCGGGTATTGGCATCTGAGCGTCGTATAATCGCGGAGCAAGTTGACGATATGTTGAAGCGCAGCGTTATTGAGCCCTCTAACAGCCCGTGGGCCTCCCCAGTTGTTCTAGTCAAGAAAAAGGATGGCTCAATAAGATTCTGCGTCGACTACCGCTAGTTGAATAAGATCTTGCGCAAAAATGTTTACCCGCTACCTCGGATAGATGATGCCCTTGACTGCTTACAAGGCGCGGAGTTCTCGTCACTTGATCTGCGCTCAGGTTATTTGCAGGTTCCCATGGCTAAGATTGATCGCCCCAAAACGGCTTTCGTTACCCCCGGCGGCTTATACTAATTTAACGTCATGCCATTCGGGCTCTGCAATGCGCCTGCCACTTTCGAGCGCATGATCGACAACACCTTTCATGGCCTGAAATGGCAGACATGGCTTGTTATTTATACGATGTCGTGATAATTTCAAGCGACTTTTCAACGAATCTTCAGCGCCTCGAGACAGTGCTTACTTGCCACGCCTCCGCCGGTCTACAGCTCAACTTGAAGTGTTGCTTCGGCACTCAAAAACTCTTTATTTTGGGCCATGTTGTATCTAGAGATGGCATTCTTCCAGATGCTACGAAACTTCGTGCCGTTGCCGAATTTCTTAAGCCAAACACCTTAAAAAAACTTCGCAGCTTCCTCGCTTTATGTTTATATTTTCGTCGTTTTATTTGCAACCTCGCCTCCATCATATCGCCCTTGACTGACCTTCTTGCCGGCAACAGCGACCTTTCTAGTTGGTGTCAGCTTGTGATGATGCATTCGCCACACTCCACCACCTTCTTACATCACCTCCTATACTGCGACATTTAGATCTTATTGCCTCGAAGGAA
Source organism: Rhipicephalus microplus (assembly GCF_043290135.1). Taxonomy (NCBI): domain Eukaryota; kingdom Metazoa; phylum Arthropoda; class Arachnida; order Ixodida; family Ixodidae; genus Rhipicephalus; species Rhipicephalus microplus. The sequence goes on along the minus strand of NC_134706.1, from coordinate 132,708,487 downwards.
ATACACACGGATGCTTGCGGAGTTGGTCTCGGTGCTGTTCTCGCCCAGTGTAAACCCAGAATTGATGAATACGTCGTCTCTTACGCCAGCCGTGCACTCACAAAAGCAGAAGCCAACTATTATTCAGACACCGAAAAAGAGTACCTAGCCATCATAAGGGCCATAGGCAAGTTTCGACCGTATCTTTACGGGCGCCCTTTAAGCGCGTGGTTACAGATCATCATGTATTATGTTGGCTCTCCTCGTAAAAAGATCCCACCGGCCAGCTCGCCCGTTGGGCACTTCGGCTACAAGAGTACAACATTCATGTCGTTTACCGGTCTGTGCGAAAACATTCTGACGCAGACGCTTTGTCCCGATCACCTCTACGATGTAGTGACAAGTCGCCGTCTTCGCCTGCCCCGACATATCTGCACTTAGTGTCAGCGACATGCTACAGGAGCAACAAAAAGATCCTTGGATCGCTTTACTTATCAACTTGTTGAGTCGAACACCCTCGAAAAACATTCTTAGAGGTACGCACCGCCAAGTACAGCACTTTGTTATTAGAGATGGTTTGCTATACAGACGTAATTAACTCTCCGAAGGACGCCAATGGCTCCTAGTTATTCCCAGACGTCTCCGCTCAGGCATATGCGCCTCATTTCACGCTGACCCACAATGCGCCCATGCTGGAGTGTTGAAAACCTACACCCGCCTGTCCCACCGCTACTACTGGCATGTAATGTATCGCTTCGTTCGTCGCTGCGTACGTTCCTGTCTCGCTTGCCAGCGCTGGAGAATCCCACTCCTAGCGCTCCAGCTCCACTACAACCCATACCTTGTCCTGCACGACCGTTTGACCGTGTTGGTAACGATCAGTAAGGACCTCTTTCGATTACACCGGCTGGAAATCGCTGGGTAACTGTCACTATCCATCATCTTACACGCTACACAGAAACGTCATCACTCTCTTCAGCGATAGCGAATGACGTCGGTCCTTTCATTTTGCATCAGATGATTTTACGTCACGGTGCACCACGTGAACTCCTGAGTGACGAAGGGCGTGTGGTTTGTTGGACGCCATCGAATCGCTTCTCAAGGAATGGCAAGTCATTCATCGCACCACCACCACGTATCATCCTCGAACGAATGGCATTACAGAACGATTCAACCGTACATTAGGAGATATGCTGTCAATGTACGTCGCAAACGATCACTCAAAGTGGGACAGTATTCTCCCTTTTGTAACACACGCGCCTAATACTGCTGTCCGGACAACCACTGGTTTCTCTCCATACTTCCTCCTTTATGGTCGAGAGCCCTCTTGCACGCTAGACATCAACATCCTTACTTACCGCCCAGACGTTGCTGAGTTGAGGACAATCTCACAAGCCGCTAAATACGCGGAAGAGTGTCGTCAGCTTGCCGGCTCCCTCATAAGTGCTGAACAGCAACGCCAGAAACACCACCGCAATAGCCCTACGCCTCCGGCTTCTTATGCATCGGATGACCTTGTCTGGCTTCGCATCCCTTCAACCAGCCCTGGTCTCAAAACCAAACTGATGTGCATGTATAACGGCCTTTACCGTGTGGTTAAACAAACTTCACTCGTCTATTACATCATGGAGCCGCTTGAGCAACCCCATGATCAACGACACCGTGGACGTGAAACCGTCCACATAGACCGCCTAAAACCGTATTACGATCCCTCTATTGTCTCCTGCCCATGAGTCGCCAGGATGGCTCTGTTCTGGAGGGGAGGAAAATGTAGTGAAGAGGATGAGTGCTACTAGGATAGGCAGGGGGTATCACTCAGTCTGCGAAGAGGACAACGTTACGTTGGCTGGGTACACAGGCTGGTTCCGCCATTACCACTTGACTTGTCGTGATTGCTCTCATGTTTTATAAAAAAGTGCCACTCTAAAACGCCTTAATTATATATATATATATATATATATATATATATATATATATATATATATATATATATATATATATCTATATATATATATATATATATATATATATATATGTGTGTGTGTTTGTGTGTGTGTGTGTGTGACGCTACGATGTAAGGGGCAACACGTGACCTGGCGCATACGCCATGTTTTTCCACTCTCCCTTTTTCCTCATCTACTTCGCCTAACCATCCCTGCCTTCTTACGTCACAGGATTCCCCCCCCCCCCGAAAGAAGTTGCGTCAGACGAACAGAAATTATAAACTGAACATGCACGACTAAAAAGTGAACACAGTCAAAAAAAGGTAAGGTCGTTCCATGTCCCAGGAAGTTTCCGTAAACACACTTTAGCTTCACAGGAGAGTGTAGCAGTCCGGTAAGTGCTGGAGTTCTGGTGGGCGAGGCTGTCTGTTGCGTACTGGAAAACACAAGTACACCTCGAACGTTGAAACTGCAGATGATGAAACTGGTTGTATACTTGCAAAGAATGAACGTGGTGCGAAGGCTTTGGAGAACCAGCAGCATGATTTGTGTAGGCGTCGTGCTCTTTGCCTTGATTGGTACACATGGAGTGCTACCCGTCTGTGTGTTTGTTGACCAAGACTGATGCGGTGATTTTGCGTCCTTCCGTAATACAGGGTGTGGTTTTGCGCCTTCTTTGTCGCTTTGTGTCCTGTTGTCTGAACAGCTTTGATTGTAGACTGAAGCTTGATCTCTTTTGGAGAAAACTTGTGCGATGTTCCTGTTTACGAGAAAGAATTGATTTAGAAGATTTGTTTGTTTTAAGCAAGACATATTTGATTGGTCGTCGCTTCACTTGACCCGCTTCTAGACGCCTTTGTTTAATCCTCGAGTGTTCTACAAAAGATTTTTCCGTTCGTAGCCGTCCTTGCTGGTGTAGCCAATGGAGACTCTGTTGTTCTTGGGCTTGCTTCTGCTGGCATTGATGGTGTTCATGTGGAAGGAGCTGAGGTGGCAGCCGTTTTTGACCATGGCATTGATTTTCTGGGCAACTTGATGTGGTGTTTAGTAGGCAGATGGTAGTCAGTGGACAGTAGGCAGATGGTAGTCACGCAGATGGTAGTCAGTGGGTAATGAAGGTTGTGCGCTCGAATTCACTGGAGACTCATCGGAGGCTCTTGTGACGCTGTTCCTAACGGACGCTTATGCATCTCAACAACGTGTGCGATTTGATGCTTCCGCGCCTCCTGTGCTGTTAAGACTCCCAGGTGTCCGTGCACTGGATGGTGACACTGCAGCAGGCGTAGTTTGGTCAGATTTAAGTCGGAAGTGTTTATCTTTCTGTGTAACTAACGAGTTAGGCTGTTCTGATGCATGCATCTGCACAGAAGGGCCCGAACCTGGCTGAGTATCTTCAGGGTTCCTCGCCTCTATATCAACCGCAATAAGCATATGAGATGCTAAGTGAGCGCTCTGAGCAACTGAAGAGCCAAGCGACGGAAAAGTAGGAGGTGGTCGAAGTGCGCGAGACTGAAAGTACTGTGCACAGGGTGGCTACCTAATGTGAGTGCTGTGGTACAGTGATGACGTAAAGGTTGGTTTTCGATCGGGCAGTTGCAAAACACGGTGTGATGGACGGTACACTCTTCCTGCAAACAGATCTGGCTGCCTTTCATTGAGAGGGTGCTTTAATTGCTCTTGTTTCAAAGGCCGATTCATTTTTGGTGTACCAATGCGTAAGCAGTGCTTTTGACTGCGGCGACGGAGCGCGGTTGTATGTGAATGGTCGGTTATAAGCGAATCTTCGCCGTAGTCGTCATGGTATTCTTTAAACCAAAGGATAATTTCTTGTTTTATCTTTTCAAATGACTCATCGTTTTAAAATATGTGGGTGAGGTAGAATTTGAAGGCCTCACCGGAGACGTAGTCGGTAAAGTTGATGATCATCTCCTCTTCTGACCATGACGCAGCGGTAGCGTGGAGCTCGAACAGGTTGAACCAGTCCTGTAGAGGTCCATCACTGCTCCGGTGTACTTAGAATGGGAAGGTAAGTCGATGATTCCGTCATGATGCTCGTCGATGTTTACTGCTAGGGGCTAGTTCGGTAGTTCATTTATGGTCAGGGTGTCTTGCGGACAACCTTGTCGATGATGGGCGACTGATGAAGGAGCTGGCAGGTCTCCATCCTGTCGACTAGTGTGACGCTATGATGAAATGGGCGACGTGGCCTGGCGCATACCCCATGTTTTTTTCACTCTCCCTTGTTCCTCAACTACTACTCTGAACCGTCGCTCCTGCCTTCTTACACACACACACACACACACACACACACACACACACACATATATATATATATATATATATATATATATATATATATATATATATATATATATATATATATATATATATATATGTGTGTGTGTGTGTGTGTGTGTGTGTGTGTGTGTGTGTGTGTGTGTGTGGTTTTAGTCACTAAACGCCCTTATAATTTGGTAGAAGTGTTGGGGTAGTCTTCGAAGCTGGAACGACGAACTCGCTCCTTACCTCCATTCCCAGCAATGCCGGAAGAATCCGCCCTCCTTCTCCATGCTTTTGTGAGTAAAGACGTTTCTCTCTCTCCACCCAAGCTACCTCCCAAGTTCCCAGCTCTACATGTCCCGGCGTGTGGCCACTGCGTCACCCACCGATCTTCAGCGGCACTGACGGCCAAGACGTTGAAGAATGGCTGGCTACTTACCACAGGGTGAGCGCAGCAAACAAGTGGGACAATGCGGCTAAGCTGACCTATGTAAGCTTTTACTTGTCTGGCGTCGCTAGACTCTGGTTGTGCAATAACGACGCCAACATTTGCAGCTGCGATTCATTCAAGAACTCCATTTTTCAATTCTCCACGCAGAATAACGACTTCATGAGCGCGCTCCACAGCCAGGAGATACCTTTACCAGCTACATTGAAGACATTGTTGACTTGTGCAAGCGGGTAAACCCAGCGATGCTGGAAGCCGACACAATCAAACAAATCCTCAAGGGCATGTGCGATGACGTATTTCTAATGTTGTTAGCCAAGGACCCACAAACTATAGCCGATCTCCTCAGCTTGTGCCAGTTTTGACGAATTGCGCAAACAACGTGTCAAACACGGTGCTCTCTGGAATAACGTAATCCGATCGCGGCCTTGACTCTCGGAGACCAGAATAACATGTTGGCTCACATAAAGCAGTTCGTGCGTGAGGAGGTTGCTCTGCAGCTCTCCATTTTATGGAGCACCCCCAAACCAGCACAAACGCATCCTATGGCCGCAGATAGTTTTGCCCCGGCCACTAGGCACGTCATACAAGATGAGGTAGCGGACGCTTTGCCTTTCGCTTGTTCACCACCCCTAAAGGCCGCATCCTTGACGTATGCGCAAATCGTTGCAACCAGAGCACCTCGACAGCCCACTTATGCTACCTGACCGGTCCCTGTTAGGTAGTCCCTGGCTCCGTTCAGCCAGCCCATTGCGGCGTTTCCGAATCCATGGCACACCGCATACAACCGCCCGATTTGCTATTCTTATGGTTACGCAGGACATGTGGCTCGCTTGTGCCGCCACCACCTTTTTTTCACAGCGACACCATGAAAAGACTGAAAAGACCGTCGCACGACTTTCGGCGCTTTAACGACACAGCACGTCAACAGGGACCCTTTTCACCCGACCGCCCCACCACAGTCAGTCACCGATCTCCATCTCTCCGACGTCGCTCCCTGTCACCTATGCGCCGTCGACCCTGCCCTTCATACGCGTAAAATTAGATGCCGCAGTTCCAGAGGCACCAACTGCGTCGTCGTCGAAATCAAGCCTCGTATTGCAGCGAAAAACCTCATCCACGTTTTTGTCGATGGTTACCATACACTTGCGCTTGCGGACACTGGTGCTGCCGTTTCAGTGATTGATTTAAAACTTCGCCGCCTGGTTCGGAAGGTTACCACGATGCCAAAAGGATTGTCCTTCCGTACAGACAGTGCTCACCATATTCGACCATCAGCTGCCTGTACCACCCGCGTTCTCATCCAAGGTGTTTTGTATACCATTGAATTTCTTGTGCTACAGGCGTGTTCTCATGATGTGATCCGCGGCTGGGATTTTCTGTCTCGTATTCATGCGGTTATCGACTGTGCTTGTGCTGAAGTGGCTTTCTCTGCATTGTGTGCCTCGTCTCCGGAACTTGCTTTGAACAAGCTCTTTGTTGCCGACGACATTGACATACCACTGACTATCGCAGCCTTTGTTCGCGTGTCTTGTGCCCATGTGTCTAAGCCTGCAGTGTTGCCGACGACATTGACATACCACCGACTATCGCAGCCTTTGTTCACGTGTCTTGTGTCCATGTTTCTAAGCCTGCAGTGTTTAAGCCTTCCCAAACATTTCAATGTCACAAGAGCCTCGCGTTGCCGTTTGCTGTCCTAGACATTTCGGCGGGCGCTACCAATTTCTTTGTCACAAATCACTTGCCGTCTCCCACAGCCTTGCGTCATGGAGAAAGTATTGGAACCTTCCAAGACTTAGACGTTTCTTCCATCTTCAACCTTATCGGTGGAAGTGATCTGCGGCCTAATGCAATGGCGCCATCTGCCTTTTCACCTGTTCACAAAACAATAAACTTGTTTGGCCCCTCATTTGATGGCAAACTTGAAGAACCACATCGCGATAAGCTTCTAGAATTTCTTCGCCAGTTTTGTGGCTCGTTCAATTGCCAGCAGACGTCCTTATTCCGAACGCACACCGTTGTCCATCACATTAACACCGGCTCCCAAGCGCCTCTGCGACAGTGTCCCTACCGCGTATCTCCTGTTTATCGTCGTATGATCACCGAGCAAGTGGTCGACATGCTTCAACGTGGAGTCATTCAGCCATCCAGCAGTCGCTTGTTTTCACCTGCGGTACTTGTGAGGAAAAAGGCGGCTCGATTCGCTTCTGCGTCGATTACCGCCGTTTAAACAAAGTTACGCTTAATGACGTATACCCTTTGCCGCACATCGATGAGGCCCTGGATTGCTTGCAAGGCGCTAAATTCTTCTCATCAATGGACCGATGGTCCGGTTATTAGCAGGTCTCCATGGCACCATCTGATCATCCAAAAACTGCTTTTGGGACCCCCGATGAGCCATACGAAATAAATATAATGCCCTTGGGCCTTTGTAATGCACCAGCAACATTATAAAGGATGGCGGATAGCGTCTTTCGTGGGCTAAAATGGAAGACATGCCTATGTTACTTGGATGTCGTTGTTTTTTCCCCTGATTTTGACAGCCACCTTCAACGTCTCAGTGAAGTCTTGAGCTGCCCCACGAGTGCAGGCCTTCATCTAAACATCAAGAAGTGCCACTTTGGAGCTGAGAAGCTCACAATACTTGGCCACGTTGTCTCAAAACATGGCGTCCTCCCAGACCCAAAGAAGCTTCGCGCTGTTGCTGAGTTCCCGAAGCCTACTACCGTGAAAGATGCTTCGCAGTTTCGTCGGGCTGAGCTCATACTTTCGCCGCTTTGTGAAGAACTTTGCTTCGATAATCACACCACTGACACAGCTGATCGCTTGCGATGGACATCTCTCTGATTGGTCGCCAGCACGCGATGATGCTTTTGCGAGATTACGCGATCTCCTTACTTCACCACCTAATTTACGCCACTTCGACCCTACTGCTCCAACCGAGGTGCACACGGATGCCAGTGGCATAGGACTTGGCGCTGCCCTTGCTAAACGCGAGGCTGGCTTTTCGGAGTATGCAGTTGCGTATGCCAATCACATTCTAATTAAGGCACAGCACAAATACTCCATTTCCGAAAAAGAATGTTTGGCCATTGTTTCGGCATTACAAAAATTTCGTCCTTACTTATACGGACGCTCATTTGATGTCGTTACAGATCATCATTCACTCTGTTGGCTCGCTTTAATGAAGGATCCTTCGGCCCGGCTTGGACGTTGGGCGCTACGTTTGCAGGAATTTTATATTCACGTCATTTACCACTCAAGTCACAAGAATACCATCGCAGACGCTCTTTCTCGTTCACCTCTTTCTCCAGCCGTTGCACCTGTTTCCTTTGCCGAAGCTACCATCGAAAGCATTGATACCGCTGACATGCCTTCGGAACAACGCAAGAACCCTTGAATAGCCTCGCTCATCTACGTTCTCTCCTCGTCTTCGGCGACACCACACCAGCGTCTACCTCGTGCACTATGTCAGCGAGGAGGAGGAGGAATAAATGAGGAAGGACGTCGGCGAATTCCCCATTATGCGATACGGGATGTCATGTGGTACCGCCGCGACTATCAGCCGGATGGTAGGAAATGGCTTCTTGTTATACCTCGCCATTTGCGCTCCAACATATGGGCGCGCTTCCACGCAGACCCTAAAAACACGCACGCTGGCGTTTCGAAAACATACGACCAGCTTCGCGAGCGATTTTTCTGGCGTAAAATGTACTCGTAAGTTTGCAAGTACATACGTTCTTGCACTGACTGCCAGTGACGGAAAACAACTTGCCATGCCTCTGGCGAATTACAACCATTGCCCTGTCCAGCTCGGCCGTTTGATAGAATCGGCATCAAACTCTACGGCCCACTACCTTGTACTCCTGCTGGAAATCGCTGGATTATTGTGGCCGTTGACCATCTAACCCATTACGGTGAAACCACCACTCTGCCAGCCGCTGCTGCTCGTGATGTCGTCTTGTTCATCTTGCGTAAGCTTTGTCCTTCGCCGTGGCGCGCCAGGTGAGCTGCTTAGCGACCGCAGGCGTGCGTTTCTATTGCAAGTCGTCCAAAATTTCTCAGAAGGTGCAATTCTATTCATCGCACCACTAGGAGGTATCACCCACATACAAACGGTTGGACGAAGTGCTTTAACCGCACGCTTGTTTATATGCTCTTTATGTACACATCCTCCGACCATTCTAATTGGGACTTGGTGCTCCCTTTCGTTACGTATGCGTATAATACGGCCACGCAAGCAACTACTGGGTTTTCACCTTTTTTTTTTCTACTGTGCGTATGTGAGCCCTCTTCTATGCTTGACACGATGCTTACTTACCATCCAGATGCTTCAGAATACCGCCCAGCTTTCAAGCTTCTTCAGTGTGCCGAAGAGTGCCGCCAATTAGCACGTTCATTTACGTCCGTCGCACAAGGTCTCCAAAGAGAACGACTTGACCAAAACAAGCCTGCTCACAGTTTTCCCGTAGGCTCATTTGTATGGCTTTTGGTTCTATTCCAGTCACCTGGCCTCTCCCGGAAGTTTGCACCCAAGAACAATGGCCCGTACCACCTCGTTCACTGCACATTACCGGTCATCTACGTCGCCGAACTAGTGACACCTGCCGATGACAGACGATACCGTGATCGTAATACAGTTCACATCAACCGCGTAAAACCTATGAATCCCTTGTGCTTGCTTTGCTGTGAGTCCCCAGGATGGCTCCTCTTCACCGCCTAAAGAAATGTAGTGGGGAAGAATTAAAGAGACAGTATCTAGTTGGAGCAGCTAGAAGACAACTATGGCGAACAGCTGAACTACTGACAGTGGCTGACGCCCCTTAAACCAGGTGGTTGGTTTTGGTGATTGAACGACCTATATATATATATATATATATATATATATATATATATATATATATATATATATATATATATATATATATATATATAATATGTATAACAGCAATCATCTGTAGCCTGTTTTTTTAGTACAACTGACGCTTTTTCACCATCACGGGCTTCTATTTCCCATATTATCAATTATCATTCATCCTGTTTTAAAATATGTAGGATTCCTTTTGATCCCTAGCGCGTAAAAAATAGTTACCTTAATTACACCTTTCCTAATTAGTGTTAGTTAAAGTCCACTTTTATCTGCGCAAAATAAATTATTCGTGCTGTGAATGTATTTTTTTAACTCCATGCTGGAAATGCAAAAGTATTAAGGTTGTACTTACGACTCAACCTGATAACAGCCCTAAGCACATTCCTGTTACCAATTAAAACGTAGGAACTAACATTCGGAGCAAGCTTTGTGGAAATAAATAAAAAGATACAAAGATAAAGGAAAGACAGGAAGTGACAAAGCAACAAAGAATCACTACATCCTCTCCTGATACACCGAGCTACGTTTTTCGTCATTTCCAGGATAGTGTACTATTGGGCTCGTTAATTTTTAGATGCGAAGCAGCTCTTCGGCTAGCCTGTGTGACGCTGCCACAACGTCCGCACTACGTCCCTCGCCGCAGGTGTTGGAGCGGTGCGAACTAGCTCACGCCCTCCTAACAGTGCGCGCTTATGTCTCTCTCTCTCTCCTGCCGCGCGCTCGCCACGTGTCAGCTTTCTCTCACTTTACCCTCTTTACCACTCGCAAAGCTCAAGCCAGCTCCTCACGCGGGCATCATCTCACCCGCGCCACCTCTCTCCAACTGGCGGAGCGAAGAATCCACGATCCAGATGGTATGCATGCTACGTTCACCTCGGGCATTTCGCGTCGCTGGCATTAGCGAGTTTAGGGAGCTTGGGGACCCAAGAAGCTTGCGACGTGCCAGGGCGCATGAGCAAAACCCAAGCCAATCTTGCCCTTGCGTTCGTGTTAACCCAAGACCCGAAAATCTGAAACTAGCGTTGGTACCCAAGGCGTCTTGGTCGCCAGCGAGACGAAGCAGACGTAGCGTGAGTGACGGTGCCATGTGTCCCGGGTCTCACATAATTTTTCATTTGGACATGGGTGGCGCCCCATACGTTTGGCCCCGTACGTTTGACCCAGTTCTTAAACTCTGTTGATCCTCCCAACGCAAGAGCAACCTACGCAATGCAGCCTGGGGACCCAGTGTCTTGGCCCCTGATTCTTGAACTCTCTTATGTTGGCAACAGCTGCTTGCCGTGCGATCACACCGATAGACGGGGCGCCGTCACGGCATGCTCCTCGCTAGTGTGCGCGTACCGTTCCCGGCTGTAGCCGGCGTTGCGAGAGTTAGCGAAGCTGATCGCGTTCGCTAATGGCAACGTCAACACGGACGAGGCGCGATTCAGAGAAGTCGAACGCAACCGTCGCCAGTGGAAGACCATCGACACCGACGAGGTGCGAGTCAAGACCACTGATTGCGTTCGAGAATACAGATGGCGCGCGTGGGTAACACCGACGAGACGTGAGTCAACGAAGCCGAGCATGTCTTTAACGCGTCCCGCCTGCCGTGTTTTTGCGTTTCAAACAAACGTGTACTCGAGCTAGAGCTACAACGAGTTTGGCTTCAAACTTCTCTTGTAGCACCCGCGTCGAAACCTGTTTCAATCGAGTTAACCCCATGCGCACCGCTGCTGCTTCGCAATCTCTTAGGCTTCCCTTCGGGGAGATGGTCCACAGTTCATTTTTACATTCACTTCGCATTTTCTTCATGCCTATGCACTTCCGAAAATAAATGTCAGAGATCGTGCTGCAGGCGTAGTTAGATTCAATATGGTTGGGCGACACAAAATTTGAGGTTTTTTCAATGACTTTCAGACTCGATTTGAAATTGAAGATGGCCACCACCTGAGTAGCTTAAAGTTCCCCTGAGCCACCAAATTTACGATTAATACAAATGTCAGTTACTACGTCATGGAATACATATTTTTAAACAAGGCAAGGCGTTACGTATAAAAAATGCATGCGTTTTAATAGTGATTACACTGAGCGTGTTTTCACTAATTGTTAATTGTGGATGGTGTAAAGCACAAGAGATGCATATATGTTAGAAGAGACAACTTCGATTGCATTAAAGTGAGAAAAGTCACTGTATTATGTGTTTGCCTAAAACGAGCAGAAGGCGAAGGTCACCTATATTTGGTGCTACACCATGCCACTAGCACCACCTTTCAAGTATGAATTTCCAACTCACCCAAGAAACTCGGCTCTTAAGCCATCTTCCTTATACGTGCAATCACGTGGACGGGGTGGCTGAGCAAGTTCAAGTACTTGAAAATGAACCCTCTCATAGCACGTGCTCAAAGCAACTCTCGAGCGCACGAGGTGTTGCACTTGCTGACCGTCACATTAGAGATACAGCGTAACTTCTCTGATACAAAGAAACAGCGACTCTTCAAGTGATTCAGGATCATCTGCACACAGACGTCCTTTGCATAGCTGGTTGGTCACAATAGTAAATCTGGTCTTGAAACCACTGAAGCCGGCCGCACTCTGGTCATCATACTGGACCATGTCGTTCACATGTGCCGCCTGCCAAGCGATAAAAAGGGTAACCCTAGCTCGCCTATAGTAGATAGCGGCCTAACTGAAGTACTTCCAAGAGACGCAGATTGGCTTCAGGTGTCAATGCTGCCCATCTGTCTTCATTTGAGAAGTAGAATCCGTTGGAAGTTTTTCCTTGGAAATACGAAGACCACGACAGTTTGAGCAGCACTGGTGCGCGTCAATGACCATAATGTCTTTGTGAACTTCCTAATGTGGTCATCAATGCCTGCCTTTACTGGCTTGAGCTGAACGGCTGCAGGACAATCATTATTACTTTTCTCGCAGGGAGAACCTTCCAAGAGCGTGTTGAATGGAGCAAAGCAAGACTAGGAATATATTGATTACAGGTAGCACCAGGGAGGTTGTCCCCTAAATCTTGGTGCTGTACCTCTTTGATTAACGTGGCTCTGGTGACCCTACCTGCACGACTACCGGTAGACTTTCAGTTCCAAGATCGTGGATATACTCACGCTGACGACGTGGTCTTATAGTCCCATGGGCTTTGCAAGTCCATACCTTCTAAACCATGCTCACTGTTATGGGTTCTAGGTGCAATGAAAACGTTCTTGAAATTTTGAAAGCAATGGTTGTAATGTTTTTGCAACCAAAAATGAGGTCATGCTGGTTTGCGCACTGGCTTTCACTCGCCACTACACCAAGCCGCTGAAGCTTGCCGGTTGTGTGTTACCTTGGCACCCATTATCTCGGATTCACCATTGTCCGACACCTCACGTGTATTCCCGACGCCGAGGCATTAACGGCAAAGTTGCCCTGAGTGCCAGTATCGGCGAGCAAGCTTCAACAGCTTGGTTGTGCTAGTTCCCCAAAGTAAATGCTGTGACTCAACCAATCTGCAGCAATGCCCGTGCTGCTGTGTGCTCACCGCCTGACTTTCACGCTGTCCACGATGAAGCAGCTAGAACAATAGTGCGAAAACTATTTGAAAGAAACCTATTAAAGGAATATTTGTCTGATGAATTTTCTGAACCACTATAAGAAATATTGGGATGCTTTTAAAGCACTCCCGAATCGTTAAAACTGGATAATAATTGCAACTTGAGCAATTTGGTACGGATTCATCTTAATTTATACAGCATTCATGTTGTGCCTTACTTTTCTTCTGGACCTCGTTCTCCAGTGCGCTGTTAGAATGAACATGATGTCGTTGATACGCTGACATAGGCTGAAGACAGGCCGCTATCTCTGAGGATGCTCCAAAGAAACCTGGATCACATTACCAGCCTTCCTCGTGCTAGGGCTGACAAAGCCCACCTGGTTAGACTCTAATGCCACTTGTGTGCATTACTGGCAGTTCTATCCCATCAATACGAGAAAAGGATCACGTACCCAATTGGGACATCTACCGTTGACTTGACCCCACCACCTCACAGTCTATTTGTACTAACCGCTTTGTTAAGTTACTGAACGGCGGATATCATTTGTAGCACTACAGCAGGCTCCTGCATGCAAGATCCAAGAGGTGCTCGGAGGAAAGCTGCTAGTGTCCACAGGTGGCTGAAGCTATAGGCTAATGGTTTCGCCACTACATTGGCGAACAGGCCACGCCGTGTTCTCTTCATGGCAAAATACACTGCGGCAACACTGTGGGTCTCCACCTGACTGAATAAATTCCGGCTCAGAATCATCCTGACTCGTTTTATAAATCAGTAAATTAGAAGAGATTTTGTGAACGTATGAACAAACTTCATATTTGCTGTGCCTTAATTTTATTCGCTGTTCCATTTGCTTATTTTGTTTTTTTGCACAATTATCCTGAATGTACTTTCCAGCTCTTTCAAAGTTTATGAACATGCTATTGTTGTAACATCACCCTCCCCTTACTAACAGCCTACAGTGCCTGTAGTAGTCATCGACGGCTGAACTACCAAGAACTGCAATTACACGGTTTTAGCGGAGGTCGTGGCTCTAACATTAGCTACCGCGCGAGTTCCCATCTCCTTTCGCGGGTTAAGGCCATGTGGCTATAACTAGTAAGGAGCAAGCAGATACCTGTTCCCATCGCTCATCACTTGGGTGGGCCACTTACACGAACACATGTTGCCACTGATTTTAGAGGCAGCACTCGAAGAAAGTTCTCACAATCCTCCACCCGCTTGGCAGAGTGAAAAAAGACAAAACTGCCGATCATCTACGTAAGCATGGCGTCGTTACCTAGGTGCGTGCTACTCTTCAGCCGCGTTTGCACTGTGTTTGGACAGTGGATTGCCAATACGCATAAGAACGCATCATCCTCACTCCCTTGCTTACGTTGCGATGACTTACGTTGGTGCAGGAGTGATCGACGTTCATCTCTACGTACATAAATGTATACGCAGTTCTCTCTCCGGTAGGGCTTCACCACAGCATCCTTTCTACTTTGTCAAAATATGGCCGTGATCTTCGACACTCTTCATTGGGTGAATACCTTGGTGGCCACCACACTGCGTCCGCTTTCCCATTCACGCGCCTATGGACTACGGGCAATAGGGCCTCCCTGCTATGACCACGAATGCCCAGTTTCCTTCGCATGCAAACATCTAGCCTTTCGACAGAGTCTTGCTGTTTGTGGAGGTGATCGGAATCACCGCCTACTGTGAAACACCCGCAAGTTACAGAGACGCTCCCTTCAGCATCAGCCTCCCGCATGAACAGTCCAAGTCCAGGATGTCCATGCTTCATTCTTGCTCTTTTCTGCTATGCTCTTTATTTCCAACTTTCTCCGACCCTGCGCTTCACTCTCTATCAGGCTGCAGAATCAAGCGTCGTTTTCACACAACTATAACTACTTCTAATACTATTAGTACTATTTCCAGGCTTGTGTTTGGTGGACCGATCGGAATGGCTATGCGAAGCGCAAATATTATGGGGTGGCGTTACGAAATGAGCTGGCATAATCCGTCGTTCACATGATGTCATTGCGACACCACAAACTTTAGCTATCTGTAACATCCTGTCGACGTCATCACATGCCTTACTGCCTCGTCCTCGTTGGCGCCGACTGAACTGCATAACTAGTTACTAAGGTGTGCGGTTCTATATAAGCTCGATGGCGTGTATAAGAAACCGCACTCGTATATACCTTAGGGTATATAAGGCTCAGGGCATAATCCTGCAAGGCGAACCGAACGAAATATATTTTTCTCGTGAGACAAGTTACCAGTGATTGTTAATATTGAACCTAAGCATCAAGACAAACACCATTGACACAAATTGATTCGAGGGTGCTTTTCCTGCATGTCTGCGCAGTGTCATGCCACTTAGCCACGCCGGTGCTTCGAACTTCGTTACAAACTGACCATCAGCAGGATTCTTATTAGGAAGAACATCTCGTTAATTTGAGTAATGATGCGTTTTAGAACTGCAAAAGAACTACGAGGCGTCATAGAATGTGAAGTGCGTAAAGAGTGCGTCGCCGAATTAGAATTTATTCTGAGTTGCCGAATTCTGCAACTCAGAATAAAAGTCATAGGCATCATTCATTCTTCATCGTCTTCAGCCGCAGAATCCAAAAAATGCACTAAATGCATTGCACATGTGAAGCTGGCACAACGCTTCAAAAATCGATCACGAGTGACATGACCTTAAAAATTATGTTGATGATGAAAACTTTAGTGGGGCGAATCTTCCCCGCTACACACAAATTATGATGATTTATAGCGTGGTTAAAGTGGGTTCGTAGTAGTTATCCAAAAAATGTTTCAACTATTTCACACCATATCGCCGGGTGAATGATTATGAGTGAGGTGGAGATTCGGAGGGTTTTCTTTTGGCAAACCGTGAATCTTCCGTACGTCTGTTCATCTGTTCAACCGTGCGTCTGCACTTGCTAAGTAAGCCATCAAACTAGGTGGTGGTCACGAGCAAGCTAGCAGGGCAAGACCCACGGCTTAGAAGTTTCACCTTTAAAAAGACCTTACAAAGGCCACTCTTCCAGCATCGGGCCTGCGCGTTCAGTGCAGGCCTGGCGTTTTTTTGTTTTTGCTTCATTGGTATGCACAGGTAAAATGGAGTTGGTATGTACGCTCATCTTTACGGTAATGGTAAACTACGACTGGTAGTTTGAAAATGGACGCAGAATGGGCTTCGCTCCTCACAAGTTTACATGCGAAGCATTTTTAAGCGAACATCGGCGACTTTCAACGCATCTATCTGTCTATCTGTCTGTCTGTCTATCTATCTATCTATCTATCTATCTATCTATCTATCTATCTATCTATCTATCTATCTATCTATCTATCTATCTAGCTGCTTACGACTTTTAGCTCTTCTGGCTGTTCAGGTAATGAATGGTATCGATACCAAACTTGGTATGGTATGGCATGAGCGTACGACGAGCATAAGGGATTAGTCATAACTATAAAATCATGAGATGTATGTCATGAATGTCATGATTTACATTCCATGGCCTTGCTGTTCTTGCGGTGGTTTCATTAACATAACATGGTGCAATACTGGTTTGGTATGACATGAATGCATGGCGAGCACAAGCGACAGACCCTAACATAAAAATATTGACATGCTTGTCATGTAACAACATGACTACATGCCACACTCATGATGCACTCGCGGCAGTTTCGCTAGTTTCGCATATACCATATCTGGTATCACGGGAAGTGAATGGATGATGGAGGTATGTGACTGGTGCAAACATGGTAAGCATGAGATGCTTGTCATGTAACAACATGACTACACGCTATGCTCATGACGCGCTCGCGGCCGTTTTGCTAGCTTCCCGCGTACCGAAATTTGGTATTACGTTGCCCGAACAGACGACACAGGTAAATTATGTGTCCAAACATGATACTAATGACATCCGAGTCATGTATCAACATGACTGCATGCCATACTCATGATGCGTTCACGGCCGTTTCGCTAGTTTCACGTATGCAGAATTCAATACTACGTTACGTGAATAAATGATGAAGGTGTGACTGGTGCACACGTGATAATCATGAGATGCATGTCCTGTAAGAGCATGACTACATGCCACACTCAAGATGCCAATACACTGCGCTGTGACCCGGCGCGCGTTCGCATCAGCGTTTGTTTCATTGCGTCACGCCGGCGATGCCACGACTGGTGCACTGCTGTCTGCCATATTTTCGCAGGCATGCGCCACGCTGCGTTGCTTTGACGCGTGCGCGTTTGAACGCACCTGGTGTGCCTACGTCATGATAAGAGGCAGACGTAGTGATGTCTGGGTAACATAGTCGCCACGAAATCCATCATGTTGACATTCGTGCCGTTTGCCACCCGGTTGCGCCGACGGACACTGGTCGCGCCGGTGCTCGCGTTTTGCTAGTGTAGCGTCACTGCGCCCAGCGTGCACGGCGTCAACTTTACGATGGAGTTTATTGGGCCCTTCATGATGCACTCGCGGCTGTTTCGGCAGCTCCAGATATAACAAATTTTGTATTACGGGACGTTAATGGAAGACGAAGGTATGTGACTGATGTAAACATGATAATCATGACACGCGTGTCATGTAAAACTTTACTACATGCTACGCTCCACAACATGTCGGAAATCGACAAATGTTGTGGACGTTTGGCAAATATCCACCAGAAACTGGTTTCAGCTTTTGGCGAAGTCATCAGGAACCTTTGGTTATCTATTTTATCCAGGTAGGCCGATTTTCCGGCAATTTACGCTGGTTGAACATCACGTGACACCCTAGCCCGGCTGAGCCCAACGCCGACGAAGCTTACGCCTGGGCTCCCCAGCCGTGGCAGCGTCCACGAAGACAGGCTACGACCCCAGCACGATGCAGTGTGTTGACATCGAGGTGGCAGAAACACGGGAATACCCCATACCTGGTGGCGACGAATATCTTCAGATCATGGTTCGCCAACTGCAAGAGAAGCTCGCTAAAATGTAGCCCCGAGGCTCGAGGGCTGCCACCCAGCCACAGGCTCGCGAATCAGGATAGACACCCGCAGCTTGCGTTGAGTCCCCGCGGCAGCTGGCGACGTGGAAGCCAACACACACGCCTCGAATGCGGTCGGACGAGTTGGTTATTAGGGAGTTTTAGTGCTGGGTACGCAGGCGGCTTGCGTACGCAGGACGATGGGGCGGCGGTATTGCGCATGCGCGAAGCCCCAAACAGATGCGTTGCAAGATCGCTGGGGCGATGGGGCGATGCATCTGTGCCCACCACTGGCCACCTAGCGGAGATAAGCTGCCCCGGCGCACATGCTGGCGCATCATGTTACCTTCACGGCGAGCAAAGTCGAGGCTGGCCAGATCAACTACTTTGACATTTAAGTTTAAGCGCAAATATTATAGTGGCTAGCCACTATACAAATAGCATGACACAAAGGCGCGAAATCTCGGACAGTATGGATTGGCCGCCTTGTAAGGTCCACCTTCGCAAGAACTCATAGTATCCGCACTGCCGATACTCTAGCCGTCGAGTTAAAATAAGCCAAAGTGCGAGCACTTATAGCGATTACATGGTTTCAGCCAGATTACCAAAGCTAGAATGGCCTGGAACATAGAAACTAAATATATGCCAGCCCCGACCAGCTGAATAAGTGGCGCCATCTAGCTCAGCTATATTGAAACAGACATCCACAACATTGTTATTGCAGAAACGTTGTGCATTGTACATCTGATGCAAAAACTGCGCAGCGACAATATTACAAATGAGAAACGTTTTTATTTGTTTTCATCTCAAAAACATTACGCGTAAGCTAACAAGTTCATGACTGTGGTTGCACGAAGTGTCACAAGATGTCGACACTGTCATTGTAGTAACCTTGTATTTTTCACTTTTTTCGTATACCAGGATACTGTACACAATAAAAAAGTGTCCTGATCACTATGTATGTCCAATTTTACATTTTGAATCATAAAAATAATTAAATAATACTTACGCGACAAGACGCTATGGCGCTGCGAGCACGTGTGACCTTCGTGCGGCTTGCGTTTGCGTGCGTGCCACTGTGGCGCCAACTAAAAGGCATTCCGGTTGGGTATGGGTTGGGCACGCAACGCCGCGCGCTCCCAAGCCCGCATCGCCCCAAGAGAATGCGTACCCAGCACTAAAACTCTCTATTGTGTTTAAACGAAAAATAACGATGAATCTTCACGCTGCGTTCGGCCCAGGCGGGATTGGCACAGCAGTGCAACGCTTCGCCGGCAGCACCACGAACGCTGGTATCTCTGTGTGGCTGGTGTGGCACCAAAACATCGTTGTTGTAGGTGTGGAAACGGAATGCCTGGCCTCGAAGCTCATCGGGGACATCACGCTGACGATCAGGGACCGCCAGGTACCGGTTCAAGGACATTTGAAATCAGCCGGAGAAACCTGCAAGGGTGTCGTCACCATCGCAGACAATGAAATTTTGGAATCCCTTTGACACAAGCTCGAGTAAATCGACGGCGAAATATTGTATGTGCGGAAACTCGGAACATCCAACGTTGCAATGGTGACCTCCAAAAGACACCGTGTTCCAAGATTCATTCACTACTGCCGTGAAAACGTGCCAGTGTGCTACTACAGAAAACGGTTCCGGCGTGTTACCGGTGTGGAACGGTTGGCCACAGACCAGATGCGTGCCCCAATCCGGACAATCAGCGGTGCATTCACTGTGGTGCGAAGGTGGAACTCACTCTGAAGGGCCCAGCGAAGCACGACTGTCAACCCGAGTGCCTTATGTGTGGTGAAAACCATTTCACTGGCTCTGCGCAGTGCGTCAGAAAATTCAGGGAGGCATGGAAGACCGTTCTACCACAGTGGCACCATGAACTAAAAAACAAGCAAAAATTTCTCAGCACCTCTCAAGACTGACGCAAAAGCGAAGCCCATGCATAACATGCCGAAGCCTATCAAAGCCGCAGCCGGGCAGACGTCGAGGCCACCTACCTTCGGCGCCGAGGATTTCCCGTCACTGGCTAACTCGCCCAAACAGGTGAGCGATTGGGTAGGAGTCTCCTCTCAGTCTCCCACCACTACCACTGCCTCCCCCTCCAATCCTGAAATTTTAAAACAATTGGAAGCCATGAAAAAACTCATTGAAACTCTGAAACGCGAAAATCAGGCGCTGAAGGCGTCGCACGCTGCTACTCCTCCACCACCATCGGAACCTGTGGCTATGTACACCTCCGACTGCTCGGATGATGAGCAGGACACTCACTCAGACGTATCGGGTAACAATAGTGTTTCTAAAACTGTAGCACGTGCTTCGAACGACATAGAAGGTCGACTAAGCCGACTAGAGACTAAACTTCAGGAGCAGAGCAAAATGATCCTAGAACAAACCAAGCTTGCAGTACAAGATATTATTCCGCACTACCTGAACCTATCAGTCCGAGCAGCTATGCAAGACCTCAAGCAGAGCGGTTTGCCAATTCTCCCAGCTAGTGTACTACAAACCATTCAAAATTGGCTCACGCCCCAATTGAATCAACTCAATACTAGCATTAAGACAACAGAACAACCCCGACGCAAACTTGTTTATCGTAACCTGGCAAATTCTGAATCCGAGAGCATTATAGCCCAGCCGTTAACAAACCGAACTGAGTTTTCCATTCATCTCTAGGCTCCCACGCTGGCTGCAGTGGCGAAAATGACACCTCCTCAATAATATATCCATGATGGCAGGCAGTTCTAAACATAATAATAAAAGGTCCAAATAACAGCAACTCGATATTTTCCAGTGGAACTGCAGGGGTTTAAAAGACTGGAAAAGAGGGCCACCCTTTTCCCTGCCACCTGCAGAATTAACATCTTACCCCTGCAGTTTTGGCGCTACAAAAAACCGGCTTATACCCGTGGCACACGGGCAGAAAAAATGGCATTTACCCCCGAATGCCTTCAGATTTATTGCCATTCGCGCGGTGCAACACAGGCGAACGAAATAGCATTCGTCTGAATGCCATTCGCCACCAAATGCCTTCGCCAGAACTCAGTTGACTGAGAAATGCCTACTCTCGACGACAGAGCTCGCGAAGGGCGATAAACCTAAAAGTAATTAAAACAAATCATATTCCGCTAAAAATAAAACTTCCCGTCTTTTATTTGCACTAAACTTTTAAAAAAGTGCTTTGAACGTATACGAAGATCAGGTTGGAATGGTTTAAAATTAATTGAAGTTCAATGTCCTGAAGCTCACGCATAATATCGTCTCTGCTCCGGAATTATTTGCTCTTGAGCACGATGCTTTGCACGGAAACACACAAGTGCTGCCGTGAAAAAATGAACTCTGCGAACATCTTCTGAGAGATGCGACAGGTGCGATGCGACAGGCGCCATTTTCTAATTACGCTGTGGATCTGACTAGTGTTGGCTTAGGTTGCTACGGTCGGCTGCAACGTCGTAAAACAAAGCAAGAAAGTACAACTTAGGGCAGCGTAATATGCTTATTTCTATTTTTAATAATTATATGATGTGTATGAAGCTTGTAAACGCTTGTTTATTTTTTTATTGCTGTTCCCGCAATGCTCACTTGGAAGGTGCTGCAATCGACATCATCAAGTCAAATGTCATGCTCTTTGAACGTGTAGCAGCGCCGGCGAAACAAATGACATTCGGGAACTGAAGGCCTTCGCTACAAAATGTCTAATTTTATGCCCGTGTGGCACGGGTATTACAGGCGAAATTGCCTGGTTACAACTCATTTCATGGAAGTGCGTCCACCTGTGTTCTCGTACAAAAGAAGTATACCGCTTGTAAGATAGACTTTGATCTGTCAGAGGCACATGAATACACAATGGCCAAAGCCGTTCCCAATAAAAGACGAGATCCTAGCTTGTACATTCTAAATGTATACAGTTCTCCAAAATCTAGGCAATGTGTCTTCAACGAAATGTTTTATAAAGCGATTAAGGAAGCAGATAAGTACCCACTGGTGATTTTGGGTGACTTTAACGCCCCCAGCTATCACTGGGGTTATACCCGCGAAGTCCCCAAGGGACGGAAATTGGCAGAACTCATATCCACTCTTCGTCTATCACTTCTCACAGATCCAGTGAAACCCACTAGAATTGGGAATTCTGTAAACCGAGATACTTGCCCGGATCTATCACTGACTAAAAACATTTCCTACGCAACATGGGAACACTTAGAAGAAACGCTCGGCAGTGATCACTGTCTCCTCAGAATCACACTCTCCGCCAACATAGGCCGTAGAACATGGAGCCAAGCTAAGCTGACAGATTGGACAGCCTTCCGCTCACAGGTGATCCCCTCTTTGCCAGGGGCGGGAGGATATACAGGATGTGCAAAACAGCTCCTTGCAGCCAATTCCAAGTGTCTTAAAGCTATAAAGACAACGGAAGACACCCCCGCCGTCGATAAGTACCTGCTCCACCTTTGGGACGCCCGCAGAAGCTTAACTAAACGATGGCGGAAAAACAAATTCAACCGCAAGCTTAAAGTTAGAGTAGCCGAGTTGAGCAAGCAAGCGGAGGAATATGCTGCACAACTGAACAAATCCAATTGGATAGAATGGTGCAATGTTGTAGCTAAAGAAATGAATACAAGAAAAGCATGGCGTCTTTTTCGAACTCTCGTGGACCCCGCCCAAACCAGAGAAGAAGTGCAAAAGCAGCTCCGTACAGCCCTACACAGTTTTCAGGGAACCAACTCCCAGCTGGCTGATGAATTGTGCGCTAGATACCTATGTCGCACCACAGATCTCAACAGGAATGCATATGAATACGCAGGTAGAGAAACAGTCAGCTCGATGCCCCTTTTGGAATGTGCGATCTGAAAGCAGCACTAAAAAATGCGCAGGGGCACTGCCCCGGGCCGAGACCTGATCACGGTAAAACTGTTAGCAAATCTGTCAGACGATCCTTATCGACATCTATTGCAGTACAATAACGTGATCTGGGATGGCCAACCACTGCCAACTGAATGGAAATTAGCAGTTGTCACATTCATCCCCAAACCTGGCAAGCAAATCAGCACGTACAACCACAGACCTATATCATTCCCTTCATGTGCCGGAAAATTAATGGAAACAATTGTTAGAGACCGTCTCGCCGCGTACCTCGAGAGCAAGGGACATTTCGCAGGTTCCATGTTTGGCTTTTGGCCACACCTGTCTGCGCAAATGATCCTCTTGCAACTAAAACGAGACATTATCCAACCCATTCCCTCGACGCACAACGACAGAGCAATCCTTGCATTCGACCTTAAAGGCGCATTTGACAACGTTAAACAACAAAGCATCCTGAAGAACTTGAGTAGTGTCCATTGTGGTAAGAAAATATTTGCCTACATAAGAGACTCTCTCTGAGAGACTGGCGTTCATCCGCATAGATAACAAGGAACATGTACCATTCAAAATGGAGACGCGGGGAACCCCGCAAGGAGCTGTCCTATCTCCGCTGCTATTCAACATTGCCATGATGAAGCTGCCGCAAGCATTGGCAGTTGTGGAAGGAATATATCATACAATATACGCCGACAATATAATAATCTGGACGAATAGGGGCCGTTTAGGAGAAATTGAAGACCGCCTGCAGCAGGCCGCCTCCACTGTAGAGGACTATGTGGCGCAGTGTGGGTTGCAGTGCGCTCCAACCAAATCTGAATTCCTGCATATCACAGAAAACATTAAAGATAGGACGACCCTAAACTTCATGGTATCAGGATCAACTACACGAGAAGTTTCAGAAGTACGAATCCCCTTTCTTCTGATTCACAACAGAACAAAAAAACAGCACCTTGCTAGACAAGCTACGGTAAATCGCAGAACAGGTAGGGCACATGATCCGCCGAGTGTCAAACAAGTGCGGGGGGCTACGAGGAAGGGACGCGATTTGGCTCACCAATGCTTTTGTAACTAGCAGGATTCTATATTCAATACCGTACTTATGAATGACTAAACACGAAGAGAACAAAGTCAATGCTATTCTTAAGAAAGTAATTAGGCGCGCACTTGATTTAACCATCAGCACTTCAAATCAGATACTCTCTGCATTGGGAGTCTTTAACTCTATACAAGAGCTCCAAGAAGCCCACCTCACAAGTCAATATACGCGTCTTACGCAGACGCCCCCCGGGTGGCCCCTAGTGGACTGCCTCTTAATACGGCACGAATGCAAAATCGAAAACGCGGAGCGTATCACTGAACTTTGGAGAACAAAACTGTGGGTGTCCCCACTTCCCTGCAATATGACCAGGGAGGCGTACCAGGGTAGACGGCAAGTGCGCGCTGAGGCACTTGAACAACGGCTTGGCTCCCGTAATGGGGTCTATTACGTCGATGTGGCCGGGCCATCACCTAGGGGATACTACACGGCGGCGGTAATGCATCAAGGAACGCAGGCGGACGGCCTCACTTTCAAAACCACAAGCTCAAGTGAGGCGGAGGAGGTGGCCATTGCACTGGCAGTATCCCATCCATACTCAAAAAAAAAATAGTGAAACTGACTCTCGAAGAGCCTGCGAGAGCGATATTTCAGAAAAAATCTCTCCATTGGCTAATAGAGTTTTGAAATTCAGCATCAGGAACCGCGATCGTACCCCAAAACATCTTATATGGACTCCGGCACATCAAGGTCTAAAGGGTAACGAGGCTGGACATGCAGCGGCCCGCGTGCTTACTTCCCGGGAAACTCCCCGTTCCCTGATAGACCTGAACGTCCCACATCTTTAACACGGTTTCGAGAAATCAAAGAATACTACATTTAGCAATGACGCTTGTATCCGGCACCAGCGAAGGGACTCTGGAAAACGGAGGAGCGCATCCTGCGGCGCCTGCAGACAAACACGCTGCTCTGTCCAGCCATACTCAAATATTACGACCCAAAAATAAGGGGCAGGGCGAGTTCTGTGAGGAAGTGGCCAACACTTACCATATTGTCTGGGCCTGCCAAATGAACCCAAAATGAACCCCCTTTCACAACCACACCAAAGAGGACTGGGAGACGACCCTACTCAATAGCTCCACACTAGAGGAATAGCGAACGCTAGTCCAGCGGGCTCGGGTGGCGGCCTCGACTAATGACGTCCCGGACAAGGGATGTCAACCAGCTCGGTGAGGATAAGGGCTATCTGGCACAGCCAGCATCAATAAAGGTTTTTTCCTCCTCCTCTTCGCTGTTCCCGCATAGTGCTGGAGCCAGCATTCAAAACGCTTGATATCTTTTTGGCGCATCATCTCTTATAGCAGTTCCAGGCGTGAGACGCTGTGTATCCTGGTAAGGGTACATGAACGCTGCCACCTCCTCCTAACTTGTGCGCATAAAGAGATTTATCCAGAAAAAAATTGCCCGCACCTTCCCTCGGGGGAACACTGAGGAGGATGCGGAGCATATAATTGGTTAACGGGGTGTTAAAGTGCGACTTACTTGGGTCGATGGCTAAATTGGTTAACGTGGTTGTAGGAGGGGGTGTTAAATGAGTGAACACGTACACACGTATGCGAAAGGGCGGCGCTGGTCGAAGGGACGTGGATCATTGTGTTTGTGGATTCGTTGGAATTCATTTCACCGCGACCTTGGACGTCGACGCGTTGTACAAACCAACCGACGAGCGGCAACTGAGCGAGCGAGCGCCGACCTTGAGTATATATACAGCGCGACGGCGCATGCACTGTCAGCTGTTGAATGTTCTCGAAGCGCGATGGCGCATGCGCGTCCACTGGAGAATCAGGAAAATGGTAGAATGTTCTCGAAGGGGAGAAGCGCGTGCGGCACAGATGGTGGGTGACGGTGCATGCGCGCGTCAGCTGTCGAATGTTCGAGAAGGGGGAGAAGCGCAACGGCGCATGCGCGCGCGTCAGCTGCCGATGTTCTCGAAGCGCGATGGCGCATGCGCGCGCGTCAGCTGCCGATGTTCTCGAAGCGTGACGGCGCATGCGCGCTACATTATACAGCTAGCGAATGTTCGTGAAGAGGAGAAGCGCACGCGGTGTGTAGAGGAGGAAGGGTGCAGAGATGGTGGAGGAGTGAAGCGCGCGCGGTGTGTAGAGGAGGAAGGGATGCACAGATGGTGGAAGAAGAAGGAGGAAGCTTGCGGACCGCGCCGCACTACAAGCCTCGAGTATTAGATGCTCCGCATCTTAAAATGGCAGCATATCCACGGAGTGAATAATGGATAGTGCGGCGCAGAATCCGTCGGTCCATTCGTTCTTGCTTCCGTCCATCCATGCGTGCGTCTGTGTGGCCACCCGTGCGTCCATCCGCCCGTCCGTGTTTTCGTCCATGCATCCGCTCTTGCGTACGTCCATGCGTTCATCCGTCCGTGCAGCCATCCATGCGTCTGTCCATGCATCTGTCTGTGCTTCTGTTCGTCCACCTATTCAACACTCCAAGTACCACCATCTCGCATCTTTTCATCATATATTCCTCATATAGAAGCCCCGCCATCCAGCGGACATTCCAAGGACTGAACGAGAGGAGGCATACACACATTTTCTTACGGCTTGCACTTCGTGTCTACTTTCCACCTTTAACCACCTCAAGTTCATGGTATAAACTAGTTCTCGGTATACATCGCCCTGCGGCCCGACGCTCACTAAACCTTTCTAAAACCTAGGAGGTTACGCCCAGCGAGTATAACGTAGCAACCCTTTCTTGTCTTCTGTGCGTTGTTGAACAATAAAAAATTTGCAGCTTTCGCGTTAACTAAAAGCCGAATTTTCCTGTCTCTCACTCCCCCATTGCAGCCATTGGCATGTACATTGAGCACTATCTTTAATTGTTCAACAACGCACAGAAGAAATCTCTCACCGGCACCATTTTGTAGGTCAAAATGTTATGCTTGTTACACATTACTACAATGGCTACGAGGGACGAACAGGTGCCGCTATAAGGAGCTTCGCCCCTAAAATGGGCAGTACGATACAGAGAACGCCAGAACGACAAAACACCGCTTGCACGCACGACCTGGCACGGGGGTGTCATGTGAATGCAACCTAGCGTGCGCATAGCACGTTGAAGCTTCGGCGTCGTGTAATCTTCCGGTCTCCAATACTAACAACACCAGGGAAGGAATTTCGTTTGCGTAGTTTACATCTGATGGGGGCCAAACGTTTCAAGCTCACTTCTTTGCATCATACGTTCGTGGCATCTAATCGACCAAATTCGAGATCTCAAGTTGTGCAGAGCTTTTCATTAAACATTTTCCAGTTTCCACGTGACCTAGGTTCTCACGTGACCTGTTTCTCACGTGACCTAATTAAACGCCGTGTAAGAAAGAAATGACAAACAGCACAAACACCACGAGGACACCTTTTTATATGCACGCTGTTTTCCCTTGACGACACTCCATTATTTCGCATTCGCTCTCCATCGTACCGCTTCTACAAGGAAGAACTTTCGGTCATCTACGCATGCGAGCAGATGCAAGCGAGATGCCGAGAAGACAACGCGACACAAATGACTATATATCTAAGGCTAATCAGCCTTGCTATTGGTTAAGAGGTTTTGTAGCCTTAACAGTGCTGAAAGGAATTCATGAGATGGAGTTGCACCCCATAGAGTTCCGAAAGCTTCATTTTTTCTGGTAGCATGAATACTGTTTTTCAACTGTGCTCGATAGCAAAATTAGTTGGTAAAGCGTTCATATAGGGACCGATATTGAAAATAGGCATTTAGAGGCGCTTACCAAAATTTAAGCATAAACGACAAAATAGGTACCATAAAAACACTATAAAAGCTGCTCATACCGTCTCATTCGTGTTCATATATCAAAATTGCACAATAGTAACGCAAGAAATAAAATAGGTATTTGCCTATATTCTGGTCTCTAGCGATACGATATTAAGCATGAGAAATTCTACACTAATGGACTCATGAGTCAACTCATTTGGACTCATTAAGTCAGATCAATCCATTAGACTGAATATGATTTTAAGAGGGATAGAGTCTTGGTTGTAAGTAATTTCCTGGTTGTATTGAATCCAAGTGACTCAAACATGAAAAAAAATTTCGTGAGTGTAAGTCTGAGTGAATGAGTAGGACTCAGCAAAATTTTGGTGATATTGGTGAAATAAGTAATTCATGATGGAGGCTAAGTGAGCTCCACAAATGTATTGGGACCCTGTCTTTACAAGTTATTTGTGTGAAACAGCACTACTTGTATCATGAAGACATGAAGAAGAGCCAACACGTGGAGCCATCAGTAACAGACCTCAAATATTGGGACATGAGGAACAGCCTTAGGGGTTGTAACTCTCCTGAAGTCCTTAGGGAATCTTTTAAAACTGAGACAAACATTTGCTAAACCAGCATTCTCCCGACGAGTGAAAGTTAATTATACACCAAAGGCCGGTTCTGCAAAATTGGCAGATCCCACCTATAGTGGAAATCGGTAATATGAGAAGCACGAAAAAGAAATGCTGCTATGTCACTTTCAAATCAGCACAACGTTACGAGGTGGAGGCAAACTATGCCATACATGACTTCCGTGTCATGGTTATCATGTTTGAACGTGTCGTTTACCTTGGTCATCTGTTAACTTCAGGTGACACCAAATTTGGTACATGTTGAGCTAGCAAAACGACCACGAGCATGCTATGAGCGTGGTATGTTGTCATGATCTTACATGACACGCGTGTCAGGATTATGTTTGCACCAGTCAAATATTTTGACATCCATTGAAAACATGTAACGCCTAATTTGGTATATGTGGAGCAAGCAAAACGGCCGTGAGCGCATCATGAAGGGCTCAGTATACTCCAATGTAGCGTTGACGCGTGCGCACACTGGGCAAAGCGACGCTACGTTAGCAAAACGCGAACACTCTATAGCCTGACGCCAGGCACGATCAGCGTCCGTCGGCGCCGCCCTATGGCAAGCGGTGCGAAATGCGACATGCTGCATTTCGAGCCTATGCCTTACCCAGAGAACAATGCGTCACCCTCTTTTCGTGACAGAGGGCCGCCGGATGCGCTGAAACGCGAATGCGTCAAAGCAACGCAGCGCGGCATGCGCCTGCGAGTATATATGGCAGGACCGGCACAACGAAATAACAAAATATTTTTACCTCGCGCGGAGACTATATCCACTCCCTCATCCAAATCTTAATAGGCCACAAGCCCTTACGCTCAGACTACTGCAGACCGACACGTACCCTAACCTGAGATCCCTTCACGCTATTTATCCTGACGTGTTCCCCAATGACGCTTGCCCCGAATGTGGGGATGTATCCACGCTGGCGCACATGCTCTGGGAGTGCAAGGCAATGTACACTAACCCCAACACTACATCGGTCAGGTGGGAGGTGGCCCTTCGCAGCTCCCTCCTGGCCGACCAACTTTGGGCCGTCCAGCAGGCCCGCGGAGCGGCCGATAGGCTTCGCCGAACGGTCCCGACGTGGGAGACGCCCGCTGCGCGCTGACGCGCGCCTTGCAGGACCTCAATAAAGTTTCGCAACCAACCAACCAACCGGCGCCTGGCGTGGCAACGCGGGCGTGACGTATTAAATGAACGCCAGCGAGCACGCGCACCGCGTCACGCCGAAATGTATTGGCACCTTGACTGTGGCATGTAGCCATGTTCTCACATTACACGTTTCTCATGAATATTATGTTTGCACCAGTAACATACCTTCGTCATCAATTGGCGTCACGTGATACCAAATTTGGCATATGTGAAGCTAGCAAAACGGCCGCGAGCGCATCATCAATGTGGCACGTAACTATATTGTTACGTGACACGCATTTCCTTATTATCATGTTTAGATGTGTCATTTACTTATGTGGTCCGTTCGCGTCGCGTAATACCGAGTTTAGTACATGTGAAGTTAGCGAAACGGCCAAGAGCGCATCATGAGCGTGGCATGTAGACATGTTGTTACATGACACGCATGTCAGGATTTCCATGTTTGGGTCTAACGCTTGTGTTCGCTATGCAATCATGCCATACCGTAGCAGTTTTGCAACATGTCATGTGAACGAACCCACTGCAAGAGCTGCAGGACCATGAAATGTAAATCATCAGATTCATTACACACATGTTATGATTTTTCTGTTATGACTAGTCAAATATGTTCTTCATACATTCATGTTATGCCAAACCGAGTTTGGTATCGATACCATTATCTAAACGGCCAGGAGAGATCGAAGTCGTAGGCGGCTAGTTAGATAGATACGTTCAATGTCGCCGAAGTTTGCTAAGAAATGCTTCGGATCTAAAAGGTACGTGAATGGGGTGTATTGCATGTTTTGGAGTTAACCAGCCTCTAATATTTAGCATTTCAACAAAAGTTCACAAAGCTCGTCAAGCTTCAGACGGTTTAAAGGTTGCAGGTATTGTACCCCAAAAACCTTCCGGTCACTTCGTTTACCAGCTTCTAACGTCCAAACCGAAATTACGTTTTCAAGTTCTTTTCAAGAGTGACAATTAAAGGAACGTGCATGCAGTACAAGACAATGTTTCATAATTTTGATGTGGTTCAAATAAACATTTCTTTCAATAAGTTTTGTCAAATAAGAAACAAAAACTGTAGAAAATCAGCAGGCTATTTCCTAAAGCTCTTCTTGCCCACCGATGCTACTAGGGCACATCTGAATAGAGAGAAGAAGAAAGTTAAGAGCGCACACCCTCATAGACCCCGGTGGCCCAATCGACCTTATTGCTTCTGGTGGTTGGTGAGAACATCTGACCTGCGCTTCCTGTTTCGGTTTCAATGGTGCGAATTTCGGGTTAGTGTGTGCAACTGACGTTTGTGTATTGCGAAAGTTAATAATTTCTGGCCACTTTTCTCGGAGGAAATAGCGTGGTTATTGTTTGCGGTTATTAATTAGGGATACTCTATTTTTTTCAAGCTTTTTTGTGCGAATTGAAGTAATCACGTAATTTCGAGTGAGTCGTAATAGAAAGAGATGCAGGTAATCACGTCCTTGGCAAGCGTGCGCCACTGGCGTTGCAGGTGTTTCTGTAGCGCGTTCCCGCTGCCTCCTTCTGCAGCAGACGACATAGAGCACTTGGAAGCGTTGCTTGCAAACTTTGTCCGTTGTGAGATGACCCTTACGTTAATGACATATATGTCACCTATATAAGTTATATCTGGCACATATAAGCATATATTTCAGCATATGTGGCTTCCGTTTATCATATACGGATGTATATGTGGCGGAGTCAATTCATATACGGTGTTATATACAGCCATATATGCCGTGGTTGGTTCATATAGGGAGTCAAATCCAGCCTTATAAGGCACGGCCACACCACATGCAACATATCAAGTAGATCCTTATATGTGGAATGGCTCCCTTATATGGGATGAACCACGTATATGGATGAACCACGTAGTGACGAAGGCGTTGGCCATATCACTGGTCAGCCGCAAATGAGTCACGACGTGGCCACAGAGTTCCAGTTTCGCTGACATCTGTCACACATACCGATGGTGCCAAAGGAGCTAATGGCGCCGCCGTGTAGAAGGGTGGATTGGTAGGTGGGTGAGGAATGGTTTCGTCTACCCCAACACCTTGTCGCTGCAGCTCCTTACGCACTATTGCCCGAATAGTAGCGGCAAGGTTGGTGGGCGGGCTCACGTCGATGCGGGCGACCATTGTCACATTTGCCAGCCTACCGAATTTCGGGGCAATGCGACGAGTCTTCAGTTTTTCAATTGTGCGGCAGTGATGTTGGACGTCGGAGACAGAGGTGAGGTCATCCCTGTCTATCAGAAAATTGTAAACATCTTTCGCTATGCCTTTCAAGAGGTGTCCGACCCCGTCTTTTTCAGACATATGCGAGTTTATATTCTTGCAAAGCTTAAAAACGTCCTGTGTATAAGCAGTGTACGTTTCTCCAGGATTCTGAGCTCTTCCAGCCAGAATCCACTCTGCGCTTTTTTTCTTTGAGTAGGAGTCACCAAAACACTTCTTCAGGTCTTGAGAAAAAAAAGCCCATGTTATCAAGGACTCTTCGTGGTTCTCATACCACATCAGTGCAGTGTCCGTGACCGGCTCAGTGCGTGTCGTTGTACCGGCTCACCCTTTTGTAGTGCGTTATCCACGCATCCACCACTTCTCTTGCCATTCCCGCGGACGGGCGGGGTTCCATGTCGTGATGCCTAGGTGTAGCCAGCGTAGACCTGCGCGGAGTCGAGGCAGCTGATTGCCGACCTTCGCTCTCGGCCATGACGGTTGTTGTCGGTGACAGACCGGCAAGAAGATGGCTCTGGCAGACTCCGAACAGCTGTGCCTCCGTGGTATGTCGACGTGCCTTTCCCAGCACCTCCACCCTTCTGTTACGTCTACGAGAGGGGTTTATTCAGAGCCGACATAACGGTCGATTGGACGGTATACAGAAGTGAACGCGCACCAGCGAGCTCTTGCCTGTTTGTTTATTTGTATCCTCTAATCCATGGCCCTTACCCACTCTGGGGGATTGGCCGAGAGAACATATAGTCTCATATGGACGATAACTGCATTATTGCTTACAACGAAAAAAAAGGGGGGGGGGTTGTACAGTGAAGACAGTATGTTAAAAAAAAGAAAGAAACCAAGGATTTAGATAGTGAAAAAAAAGAATCAACAACAAAGTAGGCACTAATAGCTATAAATTGCCACCAACCTAACGTCCTCTTCTTCTGCCACCACCCTGTTCCCCGCTACACAGGTGTACATACCTAAATTACATATGTGGTAACAATATATAGCACCATGATCACAAACTGTTATGTGCATTCTCATATATAACAATACGTACACGAATGTGACGTGCTTAATTTCGACAACAAGAATATTAGGCGTATATATTGATTTTGCAGTGCAATAAAACACACAAATTTAGTTCAGCTTTTTGTATGTGTTAGTTACAACTATGCATGCAATCGTGTAGTTTAACTTGTACAAGCTTTCCATAAAATTCAGGTTTGAAACAATAGGTTGCAAATAGTACGACGTAATTATATGTATACGAGAGCAGACATGTTTTGCAAGGA
Organism: Rhipicephalus microplus; assembly: GCF_043290135.1. NCBI lineage: Eukaryota > Metazoa > Arthropoda > Arachnida > Ixodida > Ixodidae > Rhipicephalus > Rhipicephalus microplus. Next base: position 132,675,482 of record NC_134706.1, on the reverse strand, counting down.
ATGAATTAGGTCAGGTCATAAAACGTATTGAAGGTATCGCGAACTTTGCTATTACGATCAAGCGATATTATATAGTATTATGTAAAAACGGCATGCACGCAACATATATTGTTAACAATTATGCACAGTTTGGAGTGGCAGCAAGAAATGGTAATATCAACGCATTCCTTATCTTGTATATTGGTGGACAAAAATTGGTAAATAGTTCAAGGGTTCAAGATTATATCTCTTCATTTACATGAATTCAGGTAATTAATCTTCTTTACCTCCTTATGTGATTGCTTTCAGTGGCCATTTACCGTAATATCAAGCGCACTACGATGTTTAAGGGAGTATCTTCCAAAACAAAAAAAAGACCTTATGTGAATGCGACTGGCACGCATTTGTATGCCTAATTTCAAGGTGGAAGTTGTAGTAGATTATTCCAAAAATGCATATTGCGTTTCCTTTGGCTACATATTATGTTCCTGGCTGTGCAGATAGTATATTCATCAAAAATTTTATGAGTGCACAAGTGAACAATTTATTTTGTGTAGTGTTTGCAAGCGTCAAATAAATTTCACGTCATACACACTTAGAGGGCATACGTTAAGAAGGGTGGTACTGACTCAGACATGATACTCATTAAAGGACCATGTAATGAAACGCTGAAGCTTTATTGCAACCTTTATTGTAGGCTGCTGAATTCAGAAATCTTCTTTTTTGTGTGGGTGTGTCATTATCTGTTAGATTGCACGTGCCTCTTCAAAATTAACTTAAACATTGCTTTGCTAATACAATTTGTATGATACAATTTTGTGAGTGTGGGCTGGCATGATGCCTAGGCCAAACTCTACATTGTGTAAACAGCCCCCCGCGGTGCAACCGCGTAATATTTAAAACTGCTTGCGAACATATCCTCTCAAGACAAGACTATAACTGGTGCATTTACTTATAAAATATGTATGCTGGTACGTGTACCCACCAAAATGTGCAATTACACACTCGCGCGTAGAGGTTGATGGATACCCGGCCACTAGCATTTGTTTCAATATGGCCAGATATTTTCAGCCATGTGAGTATGATACGAATGCATTACATTATTATTATTATTATTATTATTATTATTATTATTATTACTATTGTTGTTGTTGTTGTTGTTGTTGTTGTTGTTGTTGTTGTTGTTACTGTTGTGCATCGCGAAACCCCCAATGTGTCAATCCCATACTCTGTCAACACTGTGTCGTTATATAAGGTTTATTAGATCAGTAATTTTGATGTTATTTCTGATAGCATGCTAAATTTTTTTTACTTGCATTGAGTGTTCTGCCACGCGAGGCCTTCGTTCTCTCTCTATTGGCAGAATATCTCACGAGAATCCACTTCGCCTATGGCTAGCCTTTTGCAAATTGTACACCACGATATTTACTCAAGTTTATACTCTCCACTTGAGTATATATCCATACCTGATCTGGAAGGACCTTGTTAAGTCCAGCATTAACGCCACTAAGCGAGTCCAAAAAAATTCATTAGCACTTACACCTATTGTCTCACTCGACTCTTTTCAACACTGCTAGAATATTGTCTTTGCCATCAATCAACGGCCGACGAAATTGCGCGGAACAGTTATTTTTTTACAATCTAGTTTAGGTTAGGATATTCCGCCCTTCTAGGTTGTAATAATTTTCAAATTTCGCGTAAGGTATTCAGTGAGAATCGACCGTTGCATGTACCTGCCAGCTTTTTCCAACACTCTATGCTGCACAGAATATCGAGTATCTCTAACGTCAACTTTTTTCATTCGTTTTGTTTTTTACTGGTAATAGTCTTTTTGTTTATCAGTGAGGTTTGCCTTGTTCTAACGTAGATTTGCGCATGTACAGGTTCTTCCCTTTGTCGTCTTTCCGGAAGCTTTTCACACAATTATGTAGAGTCCTTATTATTAAGTGCAAATGCACTTTATAAGCGACCCTGAATCCACCGTCCGCGGTGCGCCTCCTTCTCTCTCCTAGCAACGGCGCGAGAAGCGGAGAGGGGCGTCTGTAGCAACAGCGCAGCGACGTCACACACCACGTGATTACGCGCGCTCCGCACTCCGCTCCAAGGCTTCGCGCGCCCGCGCAGCCATGACTTGCTCGAGATCGGCAACTTGTCATAGGTATAGATCCATCGCAGGCATCAACCTCGACTGTGATACCTCCGAGAACTAGTACCACACAATCGAATGCGAGCATTGCACGCGTTGTTCAAGATGTCGCACTGGTTGAAGACAAGGCAGGGTGGCGAAGGATTCGTGATGCCGAGAGCAAGCGGGCTAAGCGGGCCGCAGACATCAACATCATTATAGTGCGAAATTTACTCTCACACATACGCGTAAACTCACTAAGACTTCTCGAGAGGATCTAACGGTTCCTGGGAGTCGCAATGTGATCACACGGGGAAGTTTACGTTAACTCACTGGCGAATGCCAACGGATTTTAACTTTACTCCCCCTCATAGCATCACCCCGTGCATTCGCGCTTAACTACGTTCACCCTCGGGGAAATGCTGAGTTTTTTTAGTCCTATTTCATGAATACCCATTGTACGTTGATTTCTTTTTGTCTGTGCGTTTTGCTCTTTTTATTGATTTGCGTTTCTGTTTTAGACATTCTGTAATGTACTGTTGCATATTATTGTTTACTTTTGCGTGCGCCAGCACGAATGACCCTATGGTTGTTCCTGAATACGTTAAGTAAACGGTTGATTGATGATTGGCTGACTGAATACTAATAATGATATTATAAAGGGTTGAGAAATGGGATGAAAATCTGGCTGGAACGCGTCTTGGTAGCCATCATACGCGAAGCAGTGACTGCAGCTTCGCCGAATGCTTGTCTCAAAGGTCATACACCTGCAGTTTTCTGGGCCCACGGGGAGCAGCTGGTTCCATTGTCTTAAAAAGCTCGCCAGACTGCACTGTAGCTATTTGCAAGTTGCAAGAGATGCACGCCGTAAAGATTGAGGAAGGGAGCCAGTTCAGGGGTGAACAATTCGGGGAACGCTTTCTGAACACAGAAGTCGGTCAACACGGCCGACAAGATAGTGCCGCGGCCCATTTCCAGTAACGATGAAGAAAATAGTTTGCGCAAACATTCAGACATATGGTAAAAATATTGCGTCATTACTTGTAAACATATAAATCTTCGTTCGCCAATGAGCTTGTAAATTCAGTTCTAATAAAAAGCGCTTAAATCATAATGTCAAGGTTCATGTAGTTTGTATTCTCAAGCCTTCACTGTATCCATCCGCGCCGTTGTTCCTCCTTCGTTCGCCGGAGTCATGGGATCGGTGCGGATCATGTCACTTTTTATTTCTCTTGTTCTTAATTCGTGTTGAACTAATGCTGAATTTTACACAAGATAATTACGCAGCTCTCAGGAATCTACTTCGTTGTACGTGGTGCAATTGAGGACGAACGTAGAAGTGCTTTTTTTGTGGTAGGGTGTAGGCCACTGGATTGGCGATCGTCACCATTTTGTGCAAAAAAAAAATGAACAGTCATGCTTTTGAGCAAGCTTTCCTTCACAACTTCTCTCAAAAGCAGTGCGAATGGACGTGGTGGTGTTAACGTGTGAATAGGTTATCTGGTTTACAGGTTCTATGAAAGGCAAATCTCGGGTCAAATGTTAAGGTAAGTTCCTCATCTTTATTACTGCAAATATTATGATAACTCACAAATATTATGCAAATAATAATATTATTATTGATAACTCGCAAATATTAGCATAACTCCAAAACTTAGCGCATTGCATGTGTTGTGTTCTGGGTTTTCGGTTTCGGTTTCGCATTGACATGTGAGGATGCCAGAGGGCACCGCTCTGGCATCGAGGATTTCAAGGCGACTGTAAAATAAACAGTGTGCGTTGGGTAACCGTACAGTGCGGTTGGTTATTGTGCTTTCTTTCGGCGCTTCGCGCCAACCCGCGTGTTCGGGCTGGTCGGTGTCCCCGCCGGCCACGTACGTCTCCGTAGGCCGTCTTCTTCTTCTTCTGCTTCGTCGAGACTAGCCAGCCCCCAATACAGCAATGGCGACGAGGACCTGTAAGAACCCATTTCGTTCTCCGTGTTCGTCTTTTTCTTCCTTCTAACGTACCTACCCTGCTAACCCTAGACGCTCTTTGTGCCCAGCAAGGTGGCTACTGCGTGCTGCGTCGCTTCATTTCTTCTTCATGCAGCTACGCCACCTCTGTCGTCTTCTTCAAACAGTGTACTGGCGTCAATTTCGTCTCGTCTGTACCTCTCCATTCTTCTTGTTTGAAATGGCGTCTCTTATTCCACCTCCCCTATTTCTTTATTCGCCCGGAGACCCGCCACTTCCGTGGGCGGACTGGAAGTTGGTGCTTCAGGCTTACGCAGGCGCGGTCGGGGAGGACGCCAGCAAGCCCGAGCGTCGCAAGGCCCTGCTGCTCAACGCGTTGGGCCCTGCCAGGTTAAAGCTCTTCTATACTTTGGAAGCAACCAACGCGTCGCCGACGCCAGCGTCGGGCGATGCCTTCAAGAATGTTGTTGCTCTTTTCGATGAGCATTTTAAAGATGTATCGTGCGATTATCTCGCACGCATAAAACTCCAAGAAAGGTGACAATTGCCTGGCGAGCCAGTCGCCGAGTTCATTACTTCTCTTCGAACGCTCGCCGCGTCGTGCGGCTTCGGCGCGCTCGAGGACGATATGATCCGCCATCAGCTTTTCACCGGGGTAGCCTCGCAAGACGTCCGCTGCCGCATGCTTCAGAAAGACTCCTCGATTTCATTATCCGAAGCGCTCTCGATTCCGCGAGAGGACGAGCTTATTCGCTCCCAGTTGGAGCGATTCGCTCCGCATTCAGTGCAGCAACTTTCTGCTGCAGGGGGCCAAGGCGGCGGCTCTTTGTTTCACGGGACGCGTCAACATGGCGGCCCTTCGTCTCGGCGTGGCGGCCAACATGGACGCCCACCTGCACATTCCTTCCGTGGTGGCCAACATGGCGGCCCCTCTGCGTCACGGGGGCGAGGAAGCCGACAATACGGCGACCCCATTCCGCCAAATTCTGGTTTGCAGGAACAACACCGAGCTCCTAATTTGCGTTCGCAATTTTCTTCTCCAAGCGCCACCGCGCATTGCTTTCGTTGTGGATCGGCTCGGCTTTTAGCCAATTTCGCGCAGTGTCCCGCGAGAAACCGCACTTGTCTTGCGCGCGAAAAAATTGGACATTTTCAGTCCGTATGCAATTCCCGTCCAGTAAATCTTCCGGAACCAGTTTCTTCGTCCGCTCCTTCGAGCACTGCACAAACCAATATGGTCACTGTATTAAATGTGGCTGGCCTCCACACTACGTCCGAGCTCAGCATCGTAGTTTCAGTGGGCCATGTGCCCTTGTCATTTCTCGTGGACCCTGGTGCCTCAGTCTATTTAATCAGTGCCGCTGACTTTCACAGTCATTTTTCCAACATTCGGCTTTTGCCTTCACACGTTGTTCTATTAACATATTCCAAGGGAACGATTGATAATTTAGGTCAATTTACAGCTCGGGTCTCCTATTGCAGTCGCACTGCTTCAATTACTTTTTATGAAACAGCCAATGGCAGCTCACTTTTGGGACGTGATGCCATCAGGGCTTTCTCCATCAACATCGTCGGCGCGTCTATGACGTGTGCTCAAGTCGACGTCCAAGATGATCTTCCGACAAACGCACCTTCTGAATTCCACTACCTGTTCACCCGTGAACGGGGTTGTGTGCGTGGTTTTGTGCATCAAGTGATGCGTCGACCAGGTGTGTGCCCTGTGCGTGCCAAGCTGCGCCGCATTCCTCTTCTTCTCCGTGAGCAAGTCTCTGCGGAACTTTCTCGCCTTCAAGCCAGCGGAATCATCGAGCCTGTCTCTGCTTCCGACCTGGTTTCTCCACTGGTCGTCATCAAGAAAAAAGATGGATCCCTTCGACTATGCGTCGACTTACGAGAACCGAACAAGGCGATTGTCGTAGACGGGTTTTCACTTCCTCACATTGAAGAACTGCTTCATCAGCTCTCCGGAGCGGTATGTTTCTCCAAGCTGGACCTCGCGTCCGCTTATCACCAAGTTGAACTTTCTGAGTGCAGTAGAGACTTGACCACATTTGTATCGCACGAAGGCTTGTTTCGGTTTCGCCGCGTGTGTTTCGGGCTTGCATCTGCCCCTGCGGTGTTTCAGAAAATGATGTCAATTATTCTTAAGGGTTGTAATGGCGCCCTTTGTTACTTGGATGATATTTTGGTGTGGGGACGTACTCGCGAAGAGCACGATGCTAACGTGCATATTGTTCTCAACCGCATCAGTGAATGTGGTATGAAACTTAATAACAAGTGCATTTTTTATGTGTTTGAGTTACAATTTCTAAAACATAATGTCAGTTACAGTGGCTTGACACCTGTTGAATCTAAAGTTCAGGCCATTGTCAATGCCCCACGGCCTACTGATGTTAAAACCTTGCAATCTTTTTTAGGTCTTGTTGGTTATTATGCCAAGTTTGTTCCTCACTATGCTGATGTTGTTGAACCACTGCGTAATCTACTTCGTCAAGCACAGCCTTTTAACTGGTCAGCTGAAGCTGAGCAGAGCTTCATTCAAGTTGAATCAATACTGGCCTCAAAGCCAGCTGTTAGTATTTTCAATGAGAAGCTTCCCATCGTCATCACGACGGATGCGTCCGATGTCGGACTGGGAGCAGTGTTTCAACAACTCAGAGATGATCACCTGATCACTATTGCTTTTGCATCTCGTACATTGACCCCTGCTGAACGCAGATATTCAGTAGGAGAGCGTGAAGCTCTCGCTTGTCTTTGTGCCTGTGAGAAATGGCATGTGTACTTGTGGGGCCGGCACTTCACATTACGTACAGATCACCAAGCACTAGTTGCTCTTCTTTCTGCAGGATCCGAAAGCCGCCGCCCCATTCGCATTTCCCGTTGGTATGCCAACCTCATGTATTATAATTTCAGTGTTCAATATTGTAAAGGTTCTAATAACGTGGTTGCTGATGCACTGTCGCGCCTTCCTCTTCACATACCGGTTACTGAAGAGCGGGATGAGGAAGTTGTTTTATTAGTTACTTCCTGCATTACTAAAGCTGAGCTTCAGGCAGCTACAGCTGGAGATTCCACTTTGTCTCAAGTTCTCAAATATTTACGTGAAGGATGGCCTTCCAAAGGTGCTCTTGCTTCTGAATTCTTGCCTTACTTCGCAGTCTGACAGGAACTGTCTTGTGTCGAGGACTTGCTTTTCCGCGATGAACGCATGGTTCCCCCTGCTTCTTTCCGTAACAAGCTAATACAGCTTGCCCATGAGGCCCATCCTGGCATTTTCCGCACCAAACAGAATCTCAGAGACAGGTACTGGTGGCCAGCCTAAGATAAGCAGGTCGAGCATGCAGTTTACAACTGCCATATATGTCAGGCAGCTGACAAGTCTGCCAAACCTGCATTTTCTCCGTTGCAGCCAGTCCAGTGGCCTGATCGGCCTTGGCAGAAACTCGGCATGGACATCATCGGTCCTTTGCATAATGTTCCACAAAATGCCCGGTTCATTGTTTCTCTCATTGGCTACTATTCCAAATGGCCAGAGCTTTGTTTCACACATACGGTTACTTCTGAGGTCATCATTTAGTTTCTGTCTTCAATCTTCAGCCGGGAAGGTTTTCCTGATGCCATAGTTACGGACAATGGTCCACAGTTTCAGTCCCAACATTTCGAGGATTTTCTTTCACAACGAAAAATTCAGCACTTGAGGTCATCAGTTTTCTATCCCCAATCAAATGGCCAAATCGAGCGCTTTAATTGTGTTCTGAAGGAACATATCCAGATCGCCCAATTAGAGCACCGTCTCCTCAAGCAAGTCTTGAGTGAATGTTTAGCTTCGTACAGGTTCACACCACAAGGCACCACTGGAGTGTCTCCTGCTCAACTTCTCCACGGTAGGCAAGCGCGAGTTGCTCTCAACATAGTCTCTTTGCCTGGTAACATAGCAGTGTCTTCTCCTGATCAAATTCGTACCGGGGTTTTTTCTCGTCAACAAGCAATGAAAAAGTATGTCGACACCCGTCGAGGAGCAAAGCAGTCCAAAGTTCGCACTGGTGATCTAGTCAAGGTTCGTGTGCCAGGCAAGCGCCCCAAGTATCGGGGTCCTTACAAAGTCTTGGGCCAGGTTAGCCCCACTTCTTTTCGCTTAAGTGATGGTAACTTCTGGAATGCTTCGCGCCTTGTTATTTTTCATACGGATTCGCCTTCTACACCTAAAAATCTTCCCCATCACGTTCCGTCCGCGCCTTTCAACTATCCATCAGATTATTACATGTGGCCTCCATGTACAGGCATTTCTCCTTCAAGGGGGGAGGAGTTACCAGGTGGTGTCGCTGGTTCAAGTACACCAAGTCGTACGGTTCACTTCGAACCTTCAAATACGGCTGAGACCGTTGAACCGGACTTCGGTCCGCAAAATTCTTCCGAAGCTCATGCTGCGAGCTCTGATGAGACCACAAATTTTAACGCTCGTGCAGAGCCTTCACAATCTTCCACTGCTCTTGATGTGTCACATCAGAGCAGAAGTGACCAAGGTGCAGAGACACCTGATTCTACACCCAAAAGGGTCTGCCCTAAGCGGAAGCGGGAGAAGCCCCGTCGGTTCGAAGACTATGTGATGTAGAACTCTTGTTCCTAACAGTTGTGTACATTTTTTTGTCAGTGCATTTTCAGGACTTGTAGTGTGTGAGTTTGGTGTGCCATGCTCTGAATTTTCAATTTGTTCTAATGTACATACCTTGTAAAATATGTTGGTATTGAGCATGTATATATATGAACAGTGTATAGGTGTGCTTTTTTCGAGGAGGGGATGATTGTTGTGTTCTGGGTTTTCGGTTTCGGTTTTGAATTGACATGTGAGGATGCCAGGGGGCGCCACTCTGGCATCGAGGATTTCAAGGCGACTGTAAAAACCGTGGAATGCGGTTGTTGTGCTTTCTTTCGGTGCTTCGCGCCAACCCGCGTATTCGGGCTGGTCGGTGTCCCCGCCGGCCGCGTACGTCTCCGTCGGCCGTCTTCTTCTTCTTCTGCTTCGTCGGGACCAGCCAGCCTCCAATACAGCAGCATGCTCGTTAATAAATACCTTCCTAGTAATCCTCGTAACAACATTAGGCTGTTTTGTTTAAGCGATACAACACTTTCTTTTTCTATTTCTTACAAACCGGGCTCAATTTATTCGAAAAATATACACCAACAAAGAATGGGTTTCTTGATATTTTACTTTTCGTAAAAATGTTGATGTAAATATATCTGTTTTGTATTTTTCTCGCTTCAACGCTTGAGGAATTACTAAGGATAAATTACAACTTGGGCAATCACAAATTAAAAACAATTACAGATCTCCATCTCCAAAAGAGTTTTCGTGAGCCCGCGTTTTAATTTGTCTTTCTTCACCTACTTTCTTCTTGTTTTTATAATTACGCGTCTTTTGGTAAGGACACGCAGTAAAAATGTTTACTAGTTTGTTTCTTCAAGGCAGGGTGCAGTGCTCATATATCAAAACGCGACAAATTAGGCAATAGCCCAAAATATTGTTTCCATTATCTACAATTCGGGCCACGTAAGTGTAACTTCAACTGGAGTGCGTACTTCAGAGCCAAAATTACCGTTACAGATGTCGCAACATTATTACGTGGTTATTTTGAGGAACTGCACATGCTCGTATACATAGTTTCACAAACAAATGTGATCCCGCGTTTTAATTTGTTAAAAGTGTACATAAATATTGTTTACGGAATTCGACAAATAAACTCGTCTAATGCATTAGGGCTTGCTACTGAGTCAAAAAAAAACAACAACTAGGGAACCAATAAGCTGCGTTTTTCAGAGTTGAACGCAATAGTAATATCCTGTCCCATGTGCGCAGTTCAACCAATGAGGGTGCAGATTTATTAAATGATGATATTTGAACACTTTCAATTGTGAAATCGTACTATGTAATCGAGAGAGTTGGAAGTGTCTTGTCTCAATGATGGTTTCGCTTGTGGCTGCATTCTGTGTAGAATAGTTTAAACCACGAGCAATATTATGTTATCTTAACCGAGTTGCACAAAAAAAATTGAAGTGCAAAAGGAAGACACCTGGACACAGCACACTCTAACTGAAACATTATTGTAGAAAAGATACATATATATATGTGGTTATTGGAACACGTGTGGTGAAAGAAAATGATTATATGAGCAGACGGATTGTATTAATGACGCGCTTCCACAAAAGCTACCTCAGCGGCAAGCAACATAACCGAGAGTTGCGTGACACATGAATGACCAGCTTTGTTTATGGGATACGTCTCTTCAATTCACTGCGCTACCTTGTCCCTGAGTATAGCTTTAACTTCTGTATCATCAAACAAGGGCGTGCAGCCATGCTTTCTACAATGCGATGATCGGTTAGAGCATGATTGTTCCTTTAGAGAAACTTTGTGATGCATAGTTATAATATTGAATCCAAAACAATGCTTTCCACATGACAGCAGAGTGCCGTACACCGCACGATGTCCGCATGGTGAAAGAAGCTGATTAGATATCTGTTCATGTAAACACTTGTTTTGACCTAACGTGTTCTCATGATTATATATATATATATATATATATATATATATATATATATATATATATGTGTGTGTGTGTGTGTGTGTGTGTGTGTGTGTGTGTGTTTTCTCTAAAAAGTTTCAGTTGTTAGTGTGCACTGTGTCAAGGTGTCTTCATTTTGTACTTCAATTTTTTCGCACAACTCGGTTAAGAGTAATTACCAACTCGCCCAGCAGACCTTGCTTCTCAATAATATGTGCGAAAAATGTTTTATACCTTGCTGTGCACCCAATACGCAGTCTCGAGGGAATACGCGCAGTAACGTGTGTACCTTTTGCAGTGGTTCGCTGTCATTAAACCGCAAGTGGCGTTGGAAATAACGTGTTGTGATGCCCGATGTGAAATCACGCTTGTATCATGCAATATTGCTGTGAAATTACATGTGGTGCTGTGAAACCTGTATGCACGATGCATCTGTTTGTTAAACACGACAGGTATTTTTCTTCAAATTCCAACTAGGGGAAGTTATTCAAACTTTATTGTCGAGCCAACGCATAGCTGTGTGGTAGAGCCTTTGCTTGTCATGCGAATGACCTGCATTGTTTCGATAATCACTCAGACCTGAAAATTTTTAATATTTGTTTTATATGCATTTCTCTCAGTTTTCGGTCACGGACAAGATAACTTTTCACCAAGAACCACCGACGCATACGCCGAAATTTTTACGAAACGAGCTATTTACCACTGTTGCGTTAATGATGCATTAGCGTTAGAACGAAAAGTGAGTTACGTGTACAAAACACATTTTCAGTGACCCCCTTGGCAAAAATAGTGCTAATAGCCTCCACCTTTCCGCTCACAGAAGCTTGTATACACCAGTTTTATCAGTCACGCAATAGGTGATTATTAATCACAATACTTGTACTTTGCAAGCTTGCATGCATACCAATCACTTTTGAATGATCATCATAAAGGTTGATATTCAATTCTTCTAAACTATTCAATGCAAACGCAATCAATACGGTCAACAGCAAGCCAATCTTTCCTTTTGACTCACTATAGATGTTCGATTGACACCCAGAGAAGTTTTAAATGAAAACACTGAAAAATTAATTTACGAAACTTCATCGCAGTTGAAATTTTTTACAGTGTTATCATTGTCAAGACTGAATCGCATTTTCTTGCTCCATACTATGCCTCAGACTGCGCTAACCATAGGTTGAAGATAAGAGAAATCGCAATAAAACTGACGTGTTTCCAAATACTTTTTACCAAAAAAATCAGAGAATGGAATCATCTGCCTTCTAGCATTGCCCCGACCATCTCAAATTATTTGTTTAAATTTATTTTATATTGATTGTGTTGCATTATTTTTGAGTGCCTTGCATTTTTATTGATATATGTATTTCTTTTGCAGATTGTGATTGCGGTGACTTTGTTTATTTGCTTGGTGGACTATGTATCTTTTTTGTATTCTACTTTTCGGAAATCCTCCCCACTGCAATGCCAATCGGCACTGTGGGTAATGAATTAAATCAATGAAGTGTCGATTGATAAGCGTTAAATTTGAACACAATCAATGTATCTCTTCAGTAAGTGTGGACTAACAGTGACGTGCGCCTACCGCCAACTTTAAACCTGAAAGAAAATATTTAAAAGACACAACCTTTGTTTTAATGACGCTGCTGACTACGTGCAGACATTTGAAAAAAAACAGCAATATTTGTAGATGTATAATGATTTGTGGGACTATAATTTATGCCGACGATACAAACCTAATTCACGTAGATCGATCAATTTTATAGCTATATTTAGAGATATTCATACAAGGCCATCTTCAACCTTATAAGAATGCTCATATATATATATATATATATATATATATATATATATATATATATATATATATATATATATATATATATATATATATATATATACGATAGCCTTATATGCTCATATACAGCAACGCCCATATAAGGGAATATAAGGGATTGGATAAACTAGGTTGTATAAGGCCCATATATGGTTATATGAGAAATTTTGCAAATAAGCTTATACAGGACCCATACATGTGGATTCCATTGCCTGATATGCCCGATTCCTGATGCAGCCATACATGGGATGTTTCCTATGTTCATATATGGGATTTTTGTAAGGGGAAGACCCCCGCAGAGGGCACATTAGGTCGAGCACTCCTGGTCTTTTGCAAGATACTTGGTGCCGCATTCTTTGCAAATCATGTACTTCGGGACCAGGCGCACATCGGCACGGTGACCCAGCTTGCCACAGAGGGAGCGAATGTTCATCTCGCATCTGTAAAGCGTGCAAAGAAGCACGCTGGTGCCGCACAGGACATAATTCGGCACTTTCAGAGCATCGAGCAGACAATGGTTGCTGTAGTGACCTTGATCGCCCCGCCGCGGTGGTCTAGTGGCTAAGGTACTCGGCTGCTGACCCGCAGGTCGCGGGTTCGATTCCCGGCTGTGGCGGCTGCATTTCCGATGGAGGCGGAAATGTTATAGGCCCGTGTACTCAGATTTGGGTGCACGTTAAAGAACCCCAGGTGGTCAAAATTTCCGGAGCCCTCCACTACGGCGTCTCTCATAATCAAATGGTGGTTTTGGGACGTTAAACTCCACAAATCAATCAATCAGTGACCTTGATACCTTTCACTTCGAGGGCTTTTGCGTTCTTCGGCGGGACGATCATTTCTCGCAGCTGGTTGGGGTCAAATTCAAGAAAGACGTGGCCCAACGGGATTCTAGGAACTCTTCAGGTGCAATGTCCTCCCCCTCGACGGTCACTGGCATGGACATACTAGCGGGCAGCGAGCGCACGGTGGCGTTCAAGAGTTAGGCCTCGACGAACCAGTTAACCATGTCTCAGTGCAAGAGTAAAAAATCCCCAAAATTGGCGAAAACACCACCTACTGCCACAAACTTGGTATCGGTGTGGTACTCTGAAAAAGCTGCGATTATAGATGAAAAAACTCAATATGACACGTTTTTTTATGAAAAACATAAACAGGAACCGGAGCTGTTGTTCGCGCGTCCCCACGAGTAGGCGCGTATACTTAGATGTTGTTTTTGGTAGTGCAGCTTAACAAAAACAAATGCGTAAGGTGTGATGAATAAACCGTTTTCATATATAAACATCCTATATATAGGCATATAATTATTATTTTGTAAAAAAACATTCCGTTGAAATGAATATAACTTGTCTGTATTTTGCACTTGCGTCCTCGATCGTTTGGTGAAAGCATTGCTTCGTTACGTAGTTGTGACATACTTTATGAGGCCATATTTCGCGTAGTGTCCCCTCTTAATTTTTTTCTTTCTCTATGATACCGGTAGATAGAGCTCGTTGTCTTTAAGGGTCTGTGTTTGTACCTATTTAAAGGGTCAATAGCCTATTGTTTAGAGGTGATACGATTACGGGAATGGTTATAATTTGCTCATCTCGAAAAAATTGGCAGATTCCACGTACCTTGGGAATCGATGCTATGCGAAGCATGCGGAAGAAAGGTGAGCGTGTCGCAATTTTTTTATTGAGCGATACGTCATGAAATGACAAAAATTATATGTGCAAATGTTGAACGCCGAGACATATGTCGAAGAGTTGAGGAATTTCTATAACCAGCTCTTTGTACTTGCGCAACGATGCCAACTGGAACATGCGTATGCTCTGAGTGCTGATGCTCATGAGGATGCTATCTCTGGACACTACAACATAATTTAACATAAATGCGTGGCGCCTAACCACAATTTACGTTAACCATATGTGATGGCTGTATTTAAGGAGTTCATATTGTCGCAGTACAACACGAACAAACGATGACAGCAGCTTACGGCAGCAATAAGAACGTGTTCACGATCAGCTGTACAGCAAGACACCTGCTTCGTTGTCATCCCGAAAACCGCCTGACCCACTAGCTGGAATCTAGAAAACATTCCTATCACTGTTCTTCTCTATATACACACGTGTCACTTACCCCTCCTTATAGGAGCATCGCCCCGATGCTGATTCCGATCCACAGTATTTTTTAACGTGCAGTCAGTCACTCACATACGGTTTCATACGCACTACATGCAGAAGTTCAGGCTGATGCTGGCGACGCCTCAGTCAGTGGGGACTGTCGGAGACGACCTCATAAATG